>NC_057800.1:654020980-654092880 GCF_018294505.1 Triticum aestivum | reverse complement strand
CTAAGTTTGTAAAAAAATCCTACCGAGTGAAGAGCAAACCTCTCACTCGGGGGCTTAGCTGCAGTCCAAGAACTCGCCTAAGTTATCGAAATCCTACCGAGTGAAGAGCAAACCTCTCACTCGGGGGCTTAGCTGCAGTCCAAGCACTCGCCTAAGTTATAAAAATCCTACCGAGTGGTAAGCCGGACTTCCACTCGGAGGCTTAGCTGCAGTCCAAGTACTCGCCTAAGTTATCGAAATCCTACCGAGTGGTAAGCCGGACTTCCACTCGGAGGCTTAGCCGCAGCCCAATGCTCGCCTAAGTGGACTAAGGAATAAGTCGATTGCAGTAAAGGCGCCCTGCTTTGAACCTGCAAAAGACATTTCGAGCCAAAAGCAATCATATTCAAGCACCAAATTCAAGTTCGAATCGATATCTAAAGGAACCGAAAGTGCTCAGGCGTTAAGCCCGTTAAGGTTTATCGGTTACAATTCCACTCGGCATTCCGAGGCAAATTTAAAGCGTCGAGCTTAGAATAAGTTTTTTACCCCTCCTGTGGAGGGCTGGAAGGTGCAACAAACTCATCAAGATCAATTCCGTCTGCGATCCGAGTGGCAGCCGCAAGGAAAGTTTCCATAAAGGACCTGAAGTCGTGTTTCTTGGTGTTGGCCACCCGGAGGACCGCCAGCTTCTCTTCTCGCGCATCTTTGCAGTGGACTCGGGCCAGACACAGAGCAACATCTGCACCGCACCGAGCCGAGGACTTCTTCCATTCCTGCACTCGACCAGGGATCGTGTTCAAGCGAGCCATCAGTGACTCAAGGTCATTCTGAAGTGTCTCCCCGGGCCAGAGCGTCGAGTCGATGCAAGATGTGGCGACCTTCAGCCTTGCGAGATAGTCCACGACAGCTGCAACACGGGATTCCAGTCGGAAAACATCCATGGCAACTTCGTCGTTCACCGGAGAATTGACGGGGTCGAGGTTTGGCTCCAGCCGGCTAGTTTCTTCTTCAAAGTTTTGGCAAAATTCTGCAAGGACGATCACTGAGTCAAGGGAATGGTCAAATGGAAAAACCACGATTGGAAATGATTGCCGAGCATAGAGGTTTACCTTCAAGCATAAGAAACAGCTTCTTGGCAAGACCACTCAGGAAGGCCTCCAGATCATTTTTCTTCCCAGTCAACTTACTGACTTGGTCGGTCTGGGCAGCTTTATCAGTTTTCAGTCGACTGACCTCCTTGTTGGCGATCCCAAGAGCAGCTTTCAGATTGGTATTGTCTTGTTCAAGCTTGGTGACTGAAGCTAACTTCTCGACAGCAAGCTTGATCTTCTCAGCTAGTTCAAGGTCTTTCTTTTGTTGGGCCTCCCTTACCTTACCTGCAAGTTACAGCAAGATCAGATTTTGAAACAAACAAGGGGAAAAGCAGTCGTCAGGGTCTCACCAAACATACCTTCGGTCTCCTCCTTTGCCTTCGTCAGCTTCTCCTGAACCAGCTTCAAGTTCAGCTCGAGTTGAGTGTGCTTGTTTTCCAGCTCAGAGTAGCGAGCCACAAGATCACAGGAGTTCTACGAAGAACCAATCGACTAGATGTCAAAAATAATTCACTTCCGAGTGAAAAAGGGAAAAATCACACGTTTCTAAGACTACAGCCGAATACAAGCATTCGACCGTAGTCTCGGGGACTACACCCAGTGGGTGCACTCAGCGTGCCCCCACTAATCCTATTGAAGATAGAGTCGACGAGTCGACCTCAAAAAAAAAGAGAGATGTATTCTTTAAGACTGTAATCGACTGCAAGCAGTCGACCACAGTCTCGGGGACTACACCCAGTGGGTGCACTCAGCGTGCCCCCACCGGTTTGCGAAATCCAGTCGACATAGTCGAATGACAGAAAGATTGAAATTATAAAGCCTAAGGCCGACTGCCAGCAGTCGACCTTAGCCTTGGAGACTACACCCAGTGGGTGCACTCAGCGTGCCCCCACTAATCCTATTGAAGACAGAGTCGACCAGTCGACCGGTTTGCGAAATCCAGTCGACTTGGTCGAATGACAGAAAGACTGGAATTATAAAGCCTAAGGCCGACTGCCAGCAGTCGACCTTAGCCTTGGGGACTACACCCAGCGGGTGCACTCAGCGTGCCCCCGCTAACACGAAGTTTGAATCGACACACCCAGTGGGTGGCTACTATAAATTCTAGAAAGAAAAGTTTTTGATAGCATATCCTAACAGAACAGGCGGTGGTCGACTGACCTGAACATTGCTTTGAAGGGCGGAACTGGCGTCGTAAGCTACCTGGCTCGCATCCTGGATGGTCCTTAACTGCTCCATCATGATCCCTGCCTGGCGTATCGCCTCCTTCGCGGCGCCAGCTTGGTCCTCTGGGACGTGGTGCGTCGTGAAGAGGGAGGGCTGCTGAGCACTCGTCAGTGGATCTGCGAAGGACACAGTGTGTCGAGTGGTATTCTCTTCCTCCGCAATCAGAGTCTCAGGCGCCGCCACATCCTGGGGCACCCTGCTGGCAGACGCTTTCCTACTCTTTCTGCACTTCAGCGGTTCCTCATCCTCATCATCATCAGGGAGAATGATAACAACATTGGGTGGAGCTACAGAGAAGAATCAGGATTAGAGATCACGAGTCAGTCGACTAAAAACGGCGTTAAGAATATAGTGCCTGGTTTTGAGGTTGCTGCGTCCTCCATCTCATGGTCATCAGCCCGGGCTGAGGTCTCAGAAGTAGCAGCACTGCAACTCCAAAGAATCAGTCGACTAACTTCAGCGTCGACCAGAGACAAAGTTCACACAAAATAAGAAGACTTAAGCAGCATGATTACCCTGATATGGTGGGGATGGACACCTTCATCTTCGGCAGGAGCTTGGTCGGCTTCGACGGAGCCGCCCGGGGCTGCTTCGGCGCCTTTTCAGTCGGCGCCGGAGAGGTGGTCCGAGGGCGCTTGGTCGACTGTGCAACGGTCGCAACCCCCTTGCCACGTTCAGTCGAAGGGTCGTGGACAAGCTTCGACCGCCTTTCTGAGCGCGGTGGTACGACCTCCTCCTCCTCTTCTTCCTCGTCTTCAGCGTCATCTTCATCACCGTCATCGTCGTCATCGTCATCATCATCCTCAGCAACGTCCGAGTCCCATTCCTCCTCCTCCTGGCTCTCGCCCCCACTCGCCTCACCCTCTTCAGTCGGAGCCTGTGCTCCATTGGGCATCGAGTACAGCTCGGTGAGGGCCTGATAGACATCAAGACAAGGATCAATCGACCAATTGGCAGAATAAACAGAAATGAATATGACAAGAACACAGTGGAGAGCAGAGCAGGCATACCTTGTTTGGATCACTGTTGTGGTCGAGTGGAGGAATCCTTCTGGCTCCGCGTGGGTTATCCTTGTTTCCGGTAACGGCGGCCATCCATCTTTCCAGAGTGACATCGTCGACTGCTTCTGGATGGACTCGAGTCTCGTCTTCAGTCCCACAGTACAACCACATGCAGTGGCTCCGGAACTGAAGGGGCTGGGTACGACGCCTAAGGAAAACCTCCAGGAGATCCATGCCCGTCACTCCCTCCCGAACCAACTGTACCACGCGCTCCATCAACATCTTCACGTCAGCTTTCTCCTCCGGAATCAACTTTAGAGAGGAGGGCTTGTTCACTCGGTCCATGGTAAACTGAGGGAGTCCACTCGACTGCCCCGGCGTCGATTGATCCTGGCAGTAGAACCAGGTCGACTGCCAGCCTCTGACTGACTCGGGAAAAGTCATGGCTGGGAAGGTGCTCTTATTCCTCACCTGGATCCCCAGGCCCCCACACATTTGGACGACTCGGGTTCTTTCGTCGCCTGGGCTCGCCTTCTTCACGGTCTGAGAGCGACACGTGAATATATGCTTGAACAAGCCCCAGTGCGGTCGACAGCCCAGAAAACCCTCACACATGGACACAAACGTGGCAAGATAGGCGATAGAATTTGGGGTAAAGTGGTGGAGCTGCGCTCCAAAGAAGTTCAAGAAACCACGGAAGAAAATACTCGGCGGCAAAGAAAATCCACGATCAACATGGGTGGCCAAGAGCACGCACTCACCCTCTTCTGGCTGGGGCTGCCACTCCTTCCCCGGAAGCCTCGCAGCTCCATGGGGAATCAAGCCCTCGTTGGCCATGTCGAGGAGATCTTTCTCCGTGATGGTCGACTGGATCCAATCTCCTTGGACCCAGCCCTTCGGCAGGCGGGATCTAGACGAAGACCCGCCGCGGTTGGTGGATCTCCTCTTTGCCTTCTCCGTCGCCGACGCCTTCTTCGCGCGTTCCAGCGCTGCCGTCTTCTCCTTGGCCATGGTTGCCGGCGAGACGCGCGAGGAGAGGTTGGGCGGAGGCGAGAGCGAGCGCGTCGGGCGGAGACGCAGGGAGCAGAGAAAGAGAATGCTGAGGCACTGTACAAAAAACCCTCGCCGGGCGCATTTATAAGGTCCCTTCCGAGTGAATGACAGGTGGGCCCGGTCGATCTAATCATATCCAGGAACAGTTATGCAGGCGGGATACGTGGCGAAGAAAGCGGCACGGGGATCGAGGCGTCTATATCCCGTCCCATCCGAACGCCGCGGTCCGCTCCGTTTCGCGCGCTTCCCCAAATTTCGCATCCCGCGGAATCCGCGAACGGCAGACCGGTCTGTCAGACGCAGGATTTCCTGCGACCCGTCGCTCGGAAATCGTCAAAGCCCGAAAGATCACTCGACGAAAGAAGAGAATGGATCGAGTCGACTGAAGACAAGTTGGTCACTATCAACGAAGAGATTCTTTGATCCAGAACAACGCACGACCAGTGCGCAAAAGTTAATCGGAAATAACATCAACTCCTTCCTCACTCGAAGCCTCAATCCATTCGGGGGCTAATGATGGGGTCATGTACCTAGGGTAGGGTCACAGACCTGATCTAAGTACCCTGCCCAAGGACACCCTTAGAAGAGGTCACCTTCCAGTCGACCACCGAGGGACTCACTCGACTGACTTGAAGGACTCGACCACGAAGACTCACTCGACCACAAGAAGGTCAAGAGGCACTCTGCACTGCAACAGCCTGTAATTAAGTAGACTTTATGATAGTAAAGACACTTTATGTGGGGCGTTACCAGTAACGCCCCAGACTTGACTCACCTTAAACCCTCTCCTACGTGGGCTGGCTGGGGTCCTGGCGCACTCTATATAAGCCACCCCCCTCCACAGGTAGAGGGGTTCGGCATCTTGTAACTCATATACATATAATCCACTCGACCGCCTCCGGGCTCCGAGATGTAGGGCTTTTACTTCCTCCGAGAAGGGCCTGAACTCGTACATCTCTTGTGTTTACAACCTCTTCATAGCTAGGACCTTGCCTCTCCATACCTATCCCCCACTCTACTGTCAGGCTTAGAACCACGACAGGCGGTGAAGGGCCGCCGCTTGACGCGAGGCCAAACGGGTCGGGGGATGTCACACCCTAGCTAGTCATGCATCAGAGTGTGTGCATCATGTTTAAAATTCCATTTAATTTGAAATGGGGATTTGTGGAACCCTCAGAATCATTTAAAAAAATGACCCAAATAAAAATTTCTCCAAAAGGGTCCAAGAAAATGCTCATGTTGCTCTCTGAAAAATATTGGACAGAGATAAAAATCAAACCAATATTTTTAAGAGCTCATAGGTATTTATTTTGGGCATTTGGAATTAATGCATAAATATTTGCTTTGGAAATATATTAGTTATATATATTAATATATGTCCAAAAATTATGCCACCTGTTGGGGAGCTCTGGAATAATATATCTAGCTCCTGCAAAAATTGGCATAAGGTTATAAAATGATTTAATATTTTATTTAAATCAAAACAAATGTCAGAAATTAGAAAACAGAAATAAATAAAAGGGAGAACCTTACCTGGGCTCCTCCCTGTGCAGCCCAGCCAGCTGGCCGGCCCAGCCAGCAGGCGGCCCAGCCCGCCTCCCTCCTCTGTCGTCTTCGTCCTCGACAGAGGGAGGGGAGTGTGGCCGGCGCGCGCGCGCGCCACCGCGCCACGCCACCTGCTCGCCTGCCTGCCTGCCCCTCCCCTCCTCGTCTGGATGGCCTGGAACGACGCCACGCCCTCCCCCGTTCTCTCTCACTCTCCCTCGGTTCTTCCCCTCCTCTCCCTCGCTCTCTCTCTCACGGCCGAACACCACCATCGCCGCCGTTCGCCATAGCAGCCGTCACCGGCCACCCCTCGCCCCTGCGCTGAGCTCAGGAGCTCCGCCGCGACCCCCTCTTCCTCCCCACCAAGCCAAGCCCCTCGGGAAGCTCTGCATCGCCTCCACGCCATCGTCTTCCTCCTCGGGCTCCGACCACCATCGCCGTCGATTCGCCGTCTCCAGCGCGTCCCCGAGCCCGCTTCGACGCCCACTGCAACCGCGGTGAGCTCCGCCACCGTTTCCCCCTCTTTTCCCCCTCGTTCCCGCACCGTAACCCCGTTTCCCACCACGGCCGAACCTCCGCCGTCGCCGAGCTCGCCGTCGACGCAGCTCCGGTGACCATTTGGTCACCCCGGCGAGTCCAACAAGTCCATAAGGACCCGTAGAGCCCCTCCAGCGCCTCAGCTCCCTCGCCTGTGAGCAGCAACGCCGATCCCGACCGCACCCGAACTCCGGCCGCCGCTCACGAGCTCGCCGTCGTCGGTACCGGCCACCTCAGGCACGGCCACCACCACCGTTCGACGCGCGGGAGCAAGGGCTCTCCAACGAGCCCAAGCACGGCCTCGCCCGTGCCCTGTAGCGTGTTTCCGTATCGCGCCGCCGTCTCGGGCCTCGCCGGCGTCATGTCGCCGGTGGGTTTGACCTGTTTGACCTGGGGTTTGACCCCCCCAGAGTCACTGACGCGTGGGCCCCGTCGGCCAGGTGGTTAGATTAGCGCTAATCACTGTTAGTTAACCCCCCTGACACTGACCAGTGGGCCCCAGCGCCACTAATTCCTAATTAGAATTAAATTAACCCTGTTAAACCCTCCTGTCACTGACGTGTGGACCCCACACGTCAGGTTTGACCCCAGCCAGCCGCAGTTGACCACTGACGTCATGCTGACGTCATGCTGGCGCAATATATATATTTCTGGATTTAATTTAAATCAGGAAATTCCAGAATATTATTTAAACTTCAAAAATTCATAACTTTTATTCTGTAACTCCAAATCAGACAAATTATATATGAAAAATGATCAGAAAAATCCAATCTATCCATCTGTACTATTTTCATGCATGATCAAACAAGTTAAATTGATGTTTTAAGCAGAACAAGGAAAAGCACTTTAAAAGGCCATGTTTGAGTTTGAAATTTGAATCTTTGATTCAAATTTGTTCAAACCCTTCTGGTTTTAGTTGCATTAGCCCAACACACTCATATTGCCATGTTTCATGCATGCATCATATTGTTGCACATTGTTTGGTGATGGTTGTGTATCGGTGTCCTTTGCGACAGGTTCTGCCTCCGAGGAGTACCGTGATTATCCTAACGAAAAACCGTATCAGTGCATCGAACCATCAGGCAAGCAACCAACCATTTGATCATATCGATACAATCCCATGTTCTCGCTCCTGCTCTCTTTTACTGCATTAAGATAACGCGTTTCAAACTGCTGTGTGCTACGGTAGTTGAACCCATTTCCTCCGCATGACCTGTCATTGCCACAGTAACTAGATGAAACCCACTAGCATGTGTAGGAGTTGATTGAGCCATATGTATGTGTTGTTCCTACCTTGCTATGCCTGCTATGCTTAGAGTCGTGTCAGGTCTGGTTCATCTGGGTGATGGCTAGAGTGAAATGATTATGTCGGTAATGAGAGTGGTGTGGTGAACACGATTTGGTAAAGGTATCGATGAGAGGCCATGTAGGAGTACATGGTGGGTTGTTTCATTGAAGCCGACCTTAAGCACTGAGATCTGTATGTGTGATTTAAGATACAGCTACTACCATGCATTGGGCCCTGAAATATGACCCCGCTCGACTTCTTATTCACCCTAGCTCTCTGTCCAGGAGTTGCAAGTAGTTTCTGGTGTTTGTAGTCTACTGGAGGCCGTGGATAGCGCTGACCGTAGGGGTGGGCTGTGATGCGGTAGGTACGTGGCCGGGTGTACCGAATACCCGTTAGGTATCTCGGGAACCCTGTTCACATCGTTCGAGGCCGTATGGGAAACCTCGGCCGGACTCCCTGCGGATGGAACCTGGATAGGCGATAAACCTGGACTAGAGGCTTAAGTGTTTAGGTAGGTCGTGGTCTACACCCACGTCGGCTTTCGCTTGAAGTCTGTCGAGCACATGTTGTGTGCAGACGCTAAGTGGTGGAAACATGTATGAAGAAGTACACCCCTGCAGGGTTAACATGATCTATTCGAATAGCCGCGTCCGCGGTAAAGGACTACTTGGTTGCCTATACAGTTCATAGACAAGTAAATGGAAACTACTAAAAGCCTCAAGATAAGTGTGAGTGCCGAGGATGGCTCTTCCGTAGGAAGACAGAGGTGGATCCTCGGTAGTGTATTGAAGTGGTGAGTAGTGGACTCGTGTGCGCAAAACCATTTCAAGTTGGAGTATCGTAGGATAGTCTAGCCAAGAGTCAAAGCTGGCTTGCTACAATAACTCCACCACCCTTCTTGATAATATGCATGTATGTAGGATCTGATGTAAGTCTTGCTGAGTACCTTTGTACTCATGTTGCTATAATTTACATTTTTACAGAAGACGCTGCAACCCCTTCTGATGGGTTCTATGTAGACGTTGACATCAACGAGTAGGCTAAAGGCCCAGGTGGTGACCCTGAGCTTGTGAAGGACCATGTAGTATAGCTAGGCTTTCCAAGCCTCTTTTATTTTACTAGTTGTCTGTACTCAGACAAGTTACTTCCGCTGCTGGTTTGTATGACTGTATGACTTGAATGTTGGGTCGTGAGACCCGTACCCTTGTGTATGTTATGTATGGCTCCCTGAGCCTTAAATAAAGTACTGGTGTCGTAGAGTCATGTTGTGATGCTTCGTTGTATTTGCACATATCGAGCATATTGTGTGTATGATTGAAATGCTTGGTATGTGTGGGATCTGACTATCTAGTTGTTTATCTTTAGTAGCCTCTCTTACCGGGAAATGTCTCCTAGTGTTACCGCTGAGCCATGGTAGCTTGCCTACTGCTCTGGAACACTTAGGCTGGCCGGCATGTGTCCTTCTTCGTTCCTGTGTCTGTCCCTTCGGGGAAATGTCACGCATTGAGTACCGGAGTCCTGTTAGCCCGCTACAGCCCGGTTTACCGAAGTCCTGCTAGCCCAGTGCTACAGCCCGGACCCACTTGCTGATGACCGACACGTTCGAAGCTGGGTCATGGATGCATGTCCCTGTAAGTCTGTGCCACTTTCGGTTTACGACTAGTCATGTCAGCCCGGGCTCTTTATCATATGGATGCTAGCGACACTATCATATACGTGAGCCAAAAGGCGCAAACGGTCCCGGGCAAAGGTAAGGCGACACCCGTGGGGATACCGTGCGTGAGGCCGCAAAGTGATATGAGGTGTTACCGGCTAGATCGATGTGACATCGAGTCGGGGTCCTGACAGGGGACCAGTGGGCAGACGCGCGGACAACGCGCGAGGCTGCCGGGTCGGTGAAGAAGTCGGCCAAACGCGCCGGTGTTGAAGTAGAGGCGCATGGGGTCGACGGCGGCGGTGGGCGACGCAAACCGGATCACATAAACCAGAAAACCAAAAAGTAGACGCCGATCAAAGCGACCGACGAAAAAGAAAACCCGAATCAAATGATCAGGAAAAAAGACTCTAGGGCAGCCGATCAACACGGCCGGCAGACAAACCCTAGATACGGGCGGCACGGCCCTCGGCGGCGGTCATGGAGACCGACCGCCCCGGGAACGGCGCACAGGTGCGGAAGCGGCGGCGGCTAGGATTTAGGATCGACTTGTAATAGATACCATGTCAGAAGGGAGAGAGAGGATTGGTGGAATAATTATTGTGTTGCTTGAGCCTCATGGACATATATATAAAAGTACATGATCTATTTGGAGTACAAGGCAAGTCAGAATATTTCCTAGTCTAACCCATGTTTCTGATATAAACACGTTACTCAACAGGGACAATGTGATTTGTCCGGGAGGGAAGCTACATACGGAACATACAGAACGAAATATAAGTATATGTGGAGACAGATCACAAGATGAGAGACTCACGTAGTCACGTAGACGTCGCCGTCTGCGCGCACCACATGAATGAAGGATAAGAAAGAAGTTGCATTGCTCACTCGCCGCCCCTCTTCGATCGGTCGATCAATAAAATACACACGCCCCGCGCATGAGAGATCCCGGCCCGGCGCGACCAAAGGAGTGGACAAAGACAGCGCCGCGGCCACCTCGCTTTCAGCAGATCCGAATTTATTTTTCACCCCAGGGTGGCCACATCTACATCTACATCTACTAGTACATCCTGCCATGCGCGTGTGTCCCTCCCTCACTGAGCCGTGAAGCTGAATCTCCTTCGTCTTTTCTCCATCCTTCACCTTTTTGTACCCAAGCCAAAAGGCTACCCCCTGCGAGTTTTGTCTCACGAGCCCGGCCGGGCGCGCATGGTCCCCTCGACCCGATCGATGCCTCCGATCGCGGCCGATCGGCCTCTGGCTCCCGCACGTCTCCCGCGTCGTTGCATGCATGCATGCATGCCGTGAAGGATTATTACAGACAGCGTCGTCGACCTTGTGCTGGTGGAAAGGGCCGGCCGGGTGGGCCTGCTCCGATTGATTCTTGCGGCGAGGGCGCATTTAAAACCGGGCATGCCTATGCATGGGCCAGACAGGCAACCACCCACGCGGCACCCAGCCACTATTGGTGCAACGAGAGAGATAACGAACCCCCAGCCGCCGCACTCGCACTCGCACTCGCACTCGCACTGCAGTGAGCACCCTCGCTCACTTTGAGCACACACGACACGCCACATGCCATTTAGCGCCAAAGTTATTAAGTGGGCATGCTTGCATGCATGCATGCATGGCAGCTTTGTGAAATGCTGCTAACCAAGCACAAGAATAAATACCCACGAGAGGAGAGGAGACGGGCCAGACGGTTGGTGCGCGCTGGAGCACAAATGTACAAGAGCGTGACCGCACAAAACTGGACAGGCATCGTCCATGGCCAGCGCGGGCACAGCCGCTGAGCCATGCGGATCTTGAGACGCATCACGCACACGGCGGCATTATGAATGAATGATGATTCTAGCACTTGAGTGAGTTCACTAAACAACGGCATGCATGCCTAACCGGGTGCTCGGTGGCGGTGGGTGCCCTTTGGGCCGTCGAGTTAATCAAACGCCTGGCCGAACCGGAAGACCGCTCCAGATGCCGCCACGTTTGTACACTGTGGAAGTGTGGAGCGTTCCTTCGGCTATTTAAAAACGCCGACGATAGAGAGAGGTCATCATCAAAATTCCGCCGAGCTACACGCCCGTCCGTGGCTCTGCACCGCTCCGGTCCGGTCGCTTTCCCCCTCTCCGGGCCGCCGAGCTCGTTCGTCTTCTCCGGGGAGTTAAGAAAGAAAGAAAGGCCGGCCCAACCGCCACCTGCAATGTGGCGCACAATAACTCGCAGGATCATTCCATCGCTGCCCTTTTCGTTGCCACCAACGTGCAAGAGCATTCGCGGGTTAGGCGATGATGCGCGGGCTACTACCAATGTTTGCCAGATGATAATCATTGTACCGCCCAAGTGTCATTGCGGGAGCCGGAATGAGCGGAGCAGCGGTGAAAATCTTGCTTTTCTTTCACCGTCTTCCACCTCGGACCAGATCGGAAGCGGCCAGCGGCCGGAGGCACGGGGAAAGCGAAAGGGGCGAGCGGGAAAAGGGCAGATCGAGATTAGTCGGTGCGTGGTACGTTAAAGGCGTGGAGACGTTCGTTCACCCAAGGAAGAATCATTGCGTACGCCAAGCTTTTCTTTCGCCTTTCTCTCCGCCTTTGGCAGCTCGAGGCAAAAAAAGAGAGATTTGCATAAGTTTTTACACCACCGCTGCTCTTTGCAGGCGCCGTTACTGGTAACGCAGAGGTCTATCTATCTATGCATTATCCATGCAGGGCTTAACGGAATACTAGGCTTTACGTATACGATTGGCATATATACTCCAGGATACAGGTAACGGAAGGCGCCATCGGACAAGCAAGGCGGACTTTAATGGAGTAGAGCATCAGTTGGAGATAGCTAGCTAGCTAGGCGCGCGTTACCGCCATTGATGGCGCGGATGGATGGCACGTGTCCCCAGGTCCGTCCATTCCGTTCCCACCGGCGAAGAATTCTGGGATGGATGGAGCTTGCGGGCCGTGATGGCCGACGCGAGACACAGGGGCTAGCAGCCGGTGCTGGAGCACCCAATGAAGAGGAGGATGCGCTGGCTCCGACCCAAAAAGGCAGAGCTAGCTCTCGCTAGCTGCCTTTTGCCTGCGTTCCTATGCGACGCGGGCATGTGAAAGCGCCCGTCAGCCCGTGCTTGACAACCGCTGCTAGCTGGGCGGCATGCGTGACAAGATCGAAGATCGATCTAGTGGTAGTACAAGTAGTATCTCACTGGCGTCTGTCCCCGTGAAAGCCGGTCGGAGCGGATCGACGTCCCAACCTGAGTTTCAGTTTCAGACGAGCGTTTCTTCCAGCTCCGCTCCACCTAGCGAGAGGCTCCTTCCCGCGGATGAAGACGAGCTAGGGAGCAGTAACGGCGCAACGCCGAGGCCTTGTGGATGGAGAATCGAAACGCCACGCGCGGGAGCGGGAGGGCGCGTCTCGTTGCCGACGTACGCGTCCACGCACGAACGGACGGAGAGCCGGGGATGGCGCCGAGAGCCCGTGAGCGGGTTGGCGCAGCCGCGGTCGGGCGAGCCGGCGAACGAGTCTCCCTAACCAAGTCAGTCACCACCTAATAAAAACTGACCAGGGAGGGTCTCCGGTCGCCACCTTTGTTGGTCTCGGCACGGCTAGGTCCTATCCACTGTGGCCGCACCCCCCACCCACACCAAAACAACTGCAGGTCTAGGATGGCCGAACAGTGGCCGCCTTTTTTTAGGTCAAACGGTTGGTCGAAGACACCAACAACAGCAACAAAAGCTGGCTCACGTTGTAGATCGACAGTACAAAGTAGGAGTAGTATTTTTGTACTCCTAGGAGAACAGCAAACCCTACCCCGTACTACTAGCCATTCCCATTAGCTACTCCTACTACTAGGAAGGTTCCTGGTGGCCATTAGGTTATTTTTTGAAACGGATGGCCATTAGGTTATTATCATTACGCGTCTCCGATTTGATCCAGCGCGTTGGCGACGGTCGTTTGGATCTGCTTTAAGTCAGGCATGGCTTCACACGGCATTGCCAGTGGCAGTGCAGTGTGACCACAGGACACGTCAAGCTGATCCAAGTGCGGCGTGGTCAAATTAAGTAGGTCAAAGCGAACGGCTTTCTTTAATTCGCGTACGCGCACGTAGTAAATCTCATCTGCTTACAGCGTGCACATGCGTACGCATATGCGCGGTGGAGGAGGTTGAGAGCTCCGTTCGTGATTCCCCTCGCTTGTTATCCTACCCGTTCCGTGAAAGGGGCGCCGACACAAGTACGATTATATACGTGTTGCCGATTAGTTGGGAAATAATAGGGTAATTTGCCTAATGGATTTGGAAAGAAGAAGATGTTTACATGGTTTAGAGTATCCGTGGGGTTTTTTTTTTTGCAGCCACTCCGCAAACATTGCGGAAAAACATGATGTGTATCACATACATTTTCATTTTGCACAAATACCAAACCAATTGTGTGGCACACGCGGCCGCCGAATGTTTTTGCTGTGTAGGATAAAACCATTTGTTATTTTGTCACGGGTTACATACCGCCTCCATAAAACACCCCATGTGTTTGACACCATGTTCTTACATATTTTATAAATCGTGTATGGATTCCCATCATTTTAATGAGTCAAAATCATTTAAATCCATTTCTATTTTTTCATGTCAATATTATTCTATTTTGAAAAGAAACACATATTGGCAAAAGGAGTACTTTTTTGATAACTCACCACATACTCCCGGAGTAACGTTGTTTTGGACTAAATTGCCCTGCATGTGCCGTCGCCCTGAAGAGAAAGCACGCTTTCATAATTAAATCTCTTTATGCGATTACTGTCTACGCTTCTCTCGTGAACGAAATGTTTCTCCTTTTTCTCTTTTTCTACGCCGGTTTTATTCTTGCATGGGAGAACACAACACAACGAGGCGAGCATGGCGAAGAGGCGATTGGAGACTCAAACTCGTATCGATCTCCTCCTTGATATACAAGTTGAAGATAACATGTGTTTCTTCTTGAAATGGATGAGGTACAATCTATATTCAATGGATGCATAATTTATTTGAACTACTCATGTCTCCACCCAATATCATGAAGAGAAATCACCCTACCTGACATAAAATACTTGTGAAAAAAAATACAAAAAACATGGCTACATTTTAATGTGTCATTTATGCATTTCAAGTTCTCATAGTCAATCTCCGACTGCCTACTACAATAAGGTTTGCCCGACTCCGGTGATGGAGGGACGATGACGGCGACGCGCCTTCGGCTCGCTCCAGTGCTTGTAATCGTCGCTAGGTGGTCCATAGACCTAGTTGTAATTTTTATTACCTCTCATGTTCTCTGTACCGCCATGATTGATGAATAGATTGAAATTTTCTCTCGCAAAAAAAAGTTCTCATAGTCAATCTCTTTTTCGAAAAGTTCCATCCGAAGTTCCCACAATCAACTGTTACCTCATAAGGACATGCTCGGTGCTTGTATCTTATGGTGCATATTAAGCCTTTAAATTGTGTCTAGATACACTCTCTTCAAGTTTGTATCTTACTCGTGTATGTTCAAACTTATCTAGAGCCTTGTGATTATAGTAAGACATGTATACATTGTCTCATAGATATTCATTAACAAGGCTCCAATTGTAGGTCGGTATCTCATTTGGCATGTTTTAGATACAACCGACCTTGCCTCCATCAAAAGGGCCCTATGTAAGGTCTATACTAAAAGCTACTATACTATATTTGCTGTTGTTTTTGGCATCTCTTAAATCACCGCCGTTCTCTTCGAAAGAAAGCAAAACACCATAGTCGCTCTAATAATCCAATAACTCTCTACACCAATTTTATCCCTTTGAAGCTCCTCCTAGACCCCAAACTATATTCAATGGACGCATGTTTATTGGAATTCCTTACTACTCCACCCAACCTTGATAAAAAAACATGGCATCCAATCTAAGCAACTGTAAAAAAAACATGTGGAAAAACATGACCGCATTTTAGTGCAACAATATGCATACAGAGTTCCGGCGTCAACTTATTAGTACCTTATAGGGACATTCTTGGTGCATTGCATCATATGGTGCATCTTATTATGCATTAAATTTGTGTCTAGATACACCCTCTATGGGTTTGTATCTTACCGTCGTATCTTCAAAACTTAGCCGGGGCCTTGTAATTATGACAAGTCATGCATAGATTATGATAAGGCATCTGTTATTCATTAATTAGGGTCCAAACATAGGTCTTATTACCATCACAAGGTGCATCTTATGCATCAAAATTATGTCTAGATATTTACTGAAAAGATAATATGTCTAGATACACGCTCTCTTCAAGTTTATATCTTACCAGTGTATGTTGAAAACTTATCTAGTGTCTTGTAATTATGGTAAGTCATGTATACATTATGATAAAGGCTTCTCTTGTTCATTAACGAGGTGTACAATTGTAGGTCGGTACTTTGTTTGGCATGTTTTTAACACAACCGATCATGTCTTCATCAAAGTGCCCTAAGTAAGGTATATACTTTTAAACTACTATACTAGATTTGCTGTTATTTTTGGCATCTCTTGAATCATCACCGTTCTCTTTGAAAGAAAGAGAAAAAACACCACAGCCTTCTAATTAATTTGAAAATTCTTTGGGCCAATTTAAACCCGTTTTCAGTTTCTCTCATACCCCAACGTATATTCAATGGACGCAAGTTTATTGGAATTCCTTATGAGTCTACCCAACGTCGATAAAACTAATAATCATGCCACCCAATCTAAACACTTGTAAAAATATGTGCAAAAACATGACCACATTTTAGTGGAAGAATATGCCTTCGGAGTTCCCGCGTCAACTTATTAGTACCTTATTTGGACATTCTTGGTGCATTGTATCTTATGGTGCATCTTTTGCATAAAAAATATGTATAGATATTTACTAAAAAGATAATCGATCTAGATACACGCTCTCTTCAAGTTTATATCTTACCGGTGTATGTTCAAAGCTCTTGTGATTATGGTAAGTCATGTATACATTATGATAAGGCTTCTCTTGTTCATTAACGAGGTGTACAATTGTGGGGCGGTGTTTTGTTTGGCATAACCTATTAGTACCTTATATGGGGACATTCTTGGCGCATCTCATTATGCATTAAATTTGCATCTAGATAAACCCTCAACTAGTTTGTATCTTACTGTTCAAAACTTATCCGAGGCCTCGTGATTATGATAAGTTATGTATAAATTATCATGATTCATCTGTTATTCATTAATTAGGGTCTAATTATGGGTTGTATTTTGTTTGGCATGTTCGTTTTAGATATATTTGACCTCATTGCACTGAAAATGCCCTAAGGTATACTTAAAACAAAACCTGTTGTTATTTTTGGCAACTCATAACCGCGGACTTGGTTGTGATCTGGGTTTTCTGAGGCCAATTTAACACATTTCTAGTTTCTCCCAGACCCCATCATTATCTCCTTCTTATTAGGACGCCTAAGAGTTCTCACCGGCGACTGCCCCTCCCCAAATCGCCGCTGGTCCCTCACCTTGCAAGATTTGGCACTTGTCGTGCACGCCGGGGACCCCAGGAACAGTCGTACGAAAAAATACAATGTTTTTGTAGTCCAATTTAATCTGCAAAAACATCTTATATTCTGGTACAGAGGGAGTAGCTCACAAGGACGTTCTTGGTGCACTGTATCTTATGGTGCATGTTATGCGTCAGAATTATGTCTAATATTTACTAAAAAGATAATCTGTCTAATACACGCTCTCTTCGAGTTTATATCTTACCGGTTATGTTCAAAACCTATCTAGGGCCTTGTGAATATGGTAAGTCCTGTCTACATTAGGATAAGGCTTCTCTTGCTCATTAACATGGCGTCCAATTGTAGGTTGATATTTCGTTTGGCATGTTTTAGATACAACTGACCACGTCTCCATTGAAGTACCCTAAGTAAAGTATACACTCTCTCACTTACTTAAAGCTACTATACAAGATTTGTTGTTATTTTTGGAATCTCTTAAATCAACACCTTCTGTTCGAAAGAAAGAAAAAACACCGCCGCCTTTCTGATAACCCGATCACTTTGCAGGCCAATTTTGACCCCTTCCAATTTCTCCTAGACCCCAACATATATTCAATGGGTGCATGCTTATTGGAATTCCTTTAAGATTCAACCCAACGTCGACAAAAAGATAACCACACCGCACGATCTAAACACATGTAAAAAAATACACGCAAGAACATGACTCGATTTTAGCACGGCAATTCGCATTCGAAGTTTCCGCGTGGCACTTATTAGTGCCTTACGAGGACATTCTCTGTGCATTGTGTCATACGGTGCATCTTATTATGCATTAAATTTGTGCGCCGATACACCTTCTATGGGTTTTTTTATTGCGGTGTCGTATCCTCAAAACTTGTCCAATGATTATGATAAGTTATGAATAGGTCATGATAAGGCGTGTGTCATTCATTGATTAGGGTCAAATTATAGGTCCCATTTTGTTTGGCATGTTGTTTTAGATACTACTACTACTCAACATCTGACCTCAACCCGCTGAAAAAGCCCTAGGGTACAGATAAAAGGCAAATTTCACATATTTGACCTGAGGCCTAAATCAATTCACAAACTGACCTGCTTTCAAAAAAAATTCACTCTGTTGACCCTTTAGTGTGGCGCCCGACAGCTGGGCGCCGCACACTACTATGCAGCGCCTCTGCCTTAGGCGTTGCACCTCCTGCCAGCGTGGCAGCCCTGGTCCAGTTGCGGCCCCACAAACAGCAGTGCAGCGCCTAAGGCTTAGGCGCCGCACTGTGTATATTGCAGCGCCCGTGTCTTAGGCGCTGCACGTTGACTTAGCCGCATCGGGCCAGCCCCTCCAGGCAGTTCTTCCCCTCTGAGAAGTTGCTCTCTTCTGTACAGAGACCGGCGGCGGCGCCCTTCGGATCCCCCCACCCCCTCTCAGATCTGAAGTTTTGAGGCCTGGATTCGATCTCCAATTCTTCCTAGTACGTAAACTCTTTCGTTCCCTTTCTTTTCCTCGTAAAATCGTTGCAATTTTAGGGATTTGCCCAAAAGATGGAAACTTAGTTTTGCTTGGTTTGGATCTTTGTTTTGTCCAAGATTGTGTGTTGTGATGGAGGATGTGTAGTCATATCCGGTAGTATATGATTCTTGTTAGTGAAACCTAGATTGTTTTATTTTTTTAGATATATATGAGATGCCTAGTTTTGTAGATAATTATGAGATGTTGAGTTTTGTAGATATATGTGAGATGTTGAGTTTTTTTAGATATATATTAGATGTTGAGTTTATTTGAAATACGAGATGTTGATTTATTTGAACACATATGTCATACGAGATATATATGAGAATTTACAATTATTATTCATGTGTGAGAAGGAGATGTTGAGATTCTTGTAGATGAATACATATGAGATATTTAGATGAACACATATGAAATGTTGAGTGTTTTCCGATATTTGAGATGAACTCATGTATGTTTATTGTTTGAAATTGTAAGGATGGTTTTGGCTTCTGGACGATGTCTACGACGTGCAACACCGGTCCTACATGATGCGCGAGAAGGATAAGGTAATAATGAGTACTCTAAATCTTTTGCAAATTTGCCTTTAGTTGAAATTTACATGCCCTAAGATTTGTCATTACTTGTTTTTTGCAGAAGCTTGAACCTCTGAAGATTCGGTATCACGGGGTCTCTGGTCCTGCCATGCCTTACGATGAGCGGTACACACCGTACATCAAGCAGGCAGGACTACTCCCGTGGATTCTGTTGGTCAGCTGGTCCATGCCGAATCTGAACGCTCCACTGGTGTCCGCTCTTGTTGATCGGTGGAGGCCAGAGACCCACAGTTTCCATCTTCGGACCGGGGAGATGACCGTGACGCTCGAGGATGTCTCGTTGATCACCGGTCTTGCTATCGACGGGAGGCCTCTATGTATGAGCACCGATTCTGATGGGTGGCGCGAGCAGATGATTGCTCTTATCGGTATGGCTCCTACCGAGGCTAAGGATGATGTAGAGGAGGGAGAAGAGAAGAAGAAGAGGGAAAGGAAGGCAGCTGGAGCTGCTTTCACGTGGATTCAAAATAACTTTGCGACGTGCCCTCCGGATGCAACTGATGATGTGATCCAGACACATGCTCGTGTGTATATGTGGTACATTGTGTCGAGGACTTTGTTTCCTGACTCCACTGGCAAGAACGCTTCATGGATGTGGCTGAAGGCGTTGACCGTCTTCGATAGCAAATGGAGCTGGGGTTCAGCGACTCTTGCCTACTTGTACCGACAGGTAGTTGGTCTGTTTTGTGATCAACTCATTTATTCATTAGCAATGCAAGCTTGCTGTCAAGTTAACATTGTTTTTCTTTCATATGTAGCTGGATGATGCGTGTTGCAGGATCACACCTAGTGCATGCATTGGTGGTAATCTGCTTCTACTTTCTGTATGGAGCTGGGAGCGTCTGCCTGTTGGACGCCCGAAGAGCGTCAGGTTTGATCCTTGGTATGCAGATGAACATGACGAATTACGGCGCCCCACGTGGGCTTACAAGTGGGATATCGTTTCCGAGATGACGAACGATGTCAATCTCATGTACCAAAAGTACATTGCCGAGTTGGACACGATTACGCCTGAGCAGGTAAGGAGGTCATTACTTTAGTCCTTTCTCATGCTTGCTTGAAAAATAGTTATCAAATTTGCATTGTTGCCCTATTTCATAGGTGGAATGGCAGCCATATGGCGCGGGTGAGAGCTTGGGGTACACCGCGGACTTCCGCCTCAACCCGATGTGCTTGCGGGATAAGGATCTCTGGCTTATGCGGTGCCCATTGATATGCAACTGGGCGGTTGAGTTTCATTTGCCGCATCGCGTGTATCGTCAGTTTGGTCTTTTCCAGCCTCACCCGCCGGATTGGGTGGACACGGATAAAGCACTTCATAGGTAAGAGAGCATGTGTGTGTATTGTCTAATCATCGGGACTCCTTTTGATTGTGCTAATGCTTGGTTTTATACCACGCAGGTTGGACAGGAGAAGGCAACGGAAGATAAAGGACTGGGCCAAGCATCATTCTGCGTATGTTACCCGCTTCCAGCTTTGTGTGGAGCAAGCTCGTAGCACTGCACGCGCCCCGCTTCGTGAGCACAACTCACTTGCTTTTGATAACTACGTACGATGGTTTATTGGAACTACTCGAGTTGAGATATGCTCGCCGGCATATAATGAGGATATTCTTGAAGAACCCGTAAACTTTGAGGATCTAGCAAAGGGGAAGTACAACAGAGATGTCAGGCTAGGGCAAGGAGTGCCTGCTGTTCCGGTGATTAACTATGTGGTAAAGTGTTCCCCTCTTTACTTTCCTGTTGACCGTATTACACATGTTTGAATGGCTAACGCATTCATTTTTTCTCATCCGCAGCGCACCGAGATCAAGAGAGCAGCTGATGAGAGCCAGTCTATTCTGGAGAAGACACGGGTTGGAACTGGCAATGATGATGGTTCACTACGAGCATTCCTCAAGGTACATATCGCATTCACTATGAGAGCCAGTCTATGTTGTGAAGTTTGATATCTTACACACTTGTTCATGTTACAGCGTCAGGCCAAGAAGTTAAGGCGGTTATCGAACCTTCTCGGTTGTCGTGATCCTGAATATGATGAACCATCTGCCTCTAGGTCTGGTAACACCATCAGACCCCGCACCTCACTCGGTCTGATGATGACATGACTTTGGCAGACGCTCAAGCTCGGTCCGCATATGTGTTCAAGCCTAGGCAGCCCAGACGCCGGTACACGCCCAACGACTATGACAACAGAGGCAACCCAAAGGTGGTCGTAGGGACCTCGCGGATGGCTAGATTGGATGATGAGGCGGAGGAGGAGGCGGAGGCGGAGCCGCAGGCGGAGGAGGAAGTGCACGAAGAGGAGCCTCGTGCTCCTAAAAAGAAGAAGATTACCTGCAGGCGTGGCACCAGGAACACGCGTGGAAGGCATTAGTGCTTTGTGTTAGGTTGATGAACTTGTGAGGTTATGTTATATGATGAACTTGTGAACTTGTGAGGTTGATTAACTTGTGAGGTTATGTTATGGTATTTGTGTTTGCAAACTTGAAGCAAACTTGAATTGTCTTAAATGATGTGATGTTCAAGTTATTTGTTCTCTTTGCTTAGCATGTCCAGTTTATAGTACTCTTATTGATGTTTTAGTTATTTGAGTGCTGCTGCACCCCACCCAAAATGGCATCTGTTTTTGCAGTTTTGCTTACAGCAACACTGCAACGCCCAACATTTAGGCGCTGCACTGTACTGTGTGGCGCCCAACAGTTAGGCGCTGCACTGTACAGTGCAGCGCCCTACCCTTAGGCGCTGCACTACTACCATGGCTATCCAGAAAGCCAACAGTTACTCCCATGGCTACTCCCACTACATCCATAATACTTACAATGACTGCAGCATCACAGCAATATGAACAAACACAAATTTTATGCCGACAATGTTCATAACTTAAGTTAATTCAAACATTAGTACGACATGGTTCACGACACATTCATTACAAATGACAAATGGCAGCTTGCCCTAGAAGATAGTTCACCAACATCTCACATGCCCTCACAACTTCACAACACATTCATTAGAAGATAGTTGACGAGGAGTGCACCGAAGCGAAGTCCCTACTGAGTAGAGCGAGGCCATTTCCCCTTCTTGTCACGTGCCGAGTCCTCCTCTTGCACCTCGCGAGCCTTTGCAAGCTTTCTTGCCCTCTCCTCCTCACGAGCAAGTTTCGCTTGGCGTGCCCTCTCCTCCTCTCGTTTCTTCCGCTCCATCCTCTCCTTCTGACGACGCTCTTCCTCCAAGCCCCTTCGAAACGATTCTTCGAACCTCCGTTGCCGCCTAAGACAATCTGCGTATTGGTCCTCTTTCACATCTTCTGGCACTTCAAGATCTATCCACGTGAAGTACTTGCATAGAGGAGGCGGTGACTGCATAAAAATTTGTTGTTAGTGTTGACACACATTTCAGAGTAACATTTTACTTCTCGAGCTTACCGGTGGTTGGTCATAGGCGTTAGTTGGAAGTGCACGATCATAAGCATAGTTCGGGCATACAAAATATCTCCGCCCTTCGTCCATGCTTTCTTTCGGTCGGTGGACACCTTCACCTTGCAAACATCTGCACACCAACATTGCGGGATGTTGACATCTTTCTCCTTCACCTTGTCCAAAGATGCGTCCTCCCACTTGTTCGGCATGTCTTCTTGGTTAGCACACGGTGGCCTCGTCATGGAACCGGATGAAGCCATGCCTACAAAACAGAAAATTATTGGTCAACCCTAACCCCCACTTAACAATGAACACAACCCTAAGACCAACATAACCCTAACACCAACATCAAACACACATAACCCTAACCCTAGCATACTATGAAAGCCTAACCATACCAAATTAGCAAAGAAACAAAAATTTCCAAATCCTATCAAAAACTAGGGTTTGGGGCCCAAACCTACTGGAAGGTCCTGATGCTCAATGTGACAATGTCCATGTGTGCAGGAGATTACCTTAAGGGAGGGGATTGGCTTCGAAATCCACGGTCAAATACTCCGGATCTGAGAAGGATTTGAGAGGGGGAGAGAGGAGGGCAGAGGGGAGGCACTGAGCTTCGGGTTTGTGTTGAGGGTGGGGGTGTGTGGGGTGAGGATGGGTGGGAGGGAGTTGGTGCAGCCTAATAAATGTCCAGATAAAGATGCCACATAATCACATCCAAAACACAGAAATACTAGTCCAAATCACATACTCATACACACATAGCACATATACTTGTCCAAATCACATAGGGTCTCACATAATCATACACGGAAATATTAGTCCCCTCACATAGTCATACACACATAGTCATACACACATAGGGTCTCCATGTAGTTTCTTCTTCTTCCTCTCTTCTTCTTATTCTTCTCCCTCCTCGCACCACCAAGGGGTCTCACCTTCCCCCTCCGTGTCCTCCACCCCCTTCATTGTTTCCATACCTACGAAAATGGCAATATAATAGTTAGTCACACAATACAAAATGACAACACAAGCATTGAGCCAAAAGAACAAGATCATAGTAAGACACATACGGCAATGGTCCATTGAGCCATGAGAACATTCCTCCACTACGGCCGCCTCCAAGGCCAAGATCACCACCACGGCCTCCACCAGCACCACGGCCTACACCACCACCGGCCTACCACCACCACGGCCTCTACCACCACCACCACCACGGCCTCTACCAGCACCACGGCCAAGACCATCACCACGACCTCTACCACCACCACGGCCAAGACCATCACCACGGCCTCTACCACCACCACGGCCAGAACCATCACCACGGCCAAGACCTTCACCACGGCCTCTACCACCACCACGACCTCTTCTAAGACCAAGTTGACTCCCTCTTTGTTGCCTAGTTCCTCGTTGACTTGTTTGATTTGAGTGGTTTGGCACTCCACCACTTGTTTGACTTGGTTGGCTACCCCTTGGTTCACTTGGTTGGCTATCATTTGCTTGGCTTGTGCTTGAACCATTTTTCTTTGATCTCTTTCTTGGTTTGGGACAAGTTCTTGTGTTGTGTCCCCCATTACTGCAGCCCCCACAACGGGATTCCTCACGAGGCTCTTGGAATTGGCCGGTGCCGTATTCTCCACCGCCACCACGGCCCCATCCGTCCATGTCACCTCTAAGACGCTTAGTCTTACGTCTTCCCCGGCTAACGACCTTCAATTCCGGGTCCGGCCATAGTTGAACTCCATGATACTCCGGCCATTGTGATTGGTCCAAGTATGGCTGGAACCGTGGAGTCCATGTCTTCTTTACCGTCATGATTGAGAACTCGGACTCCCTCACGGTTAGAGGGTGATTGACGTCCACATTCCTAACCCGGGATGCATTTAACAAGTGCGAGCATGGGAGATGAAGCAAAGACGGCCTCATGCAGCTGCAATCGCACCGTGTTAGGGAGACCTTGAAAGCCCGGCCTCCGTGCTGGCGGCCATCATTTGTGGTTCCTCCGGGCTCTTTCACCTCATACTTCCACTCGTTGTCGTCATATAGAACAGCTTCTTCGGAGTCTGCCTTTCGTGATTGAAATTCCAACCATTCTTCAACCTTTGGTGGGAAATTGTACTTGTGCTTATCCTTGTTCTCACCAGCAATCTGCTTATCAGTCTCCATTGAGTGCTTCAAAAAGTATTCATTCATCTTGTCAAATGTGTATTGAACTATTGCCGTCACGGGTAATGCATGTACACCCTTGAGCACCCTATTGAAGCATTCTGCCATATTGCTTGTCATTTGACCGTACCTCCGGCCATCTTCATCGAAAGCATGTGCCCACATATTCCTTTCGGCAATGTTCTTATTGAGAAACTCCTGACCGCCGGGGTCAAGTTTCTTGTGTCTGAGCAATGCATTGAACAATGTGGAAAACCGCTTGTTGGTGAAAGCGAGACAACAATCCTGAAGATCATCGGCCAACTCCTTGATACCACATGCCCTATAGAAGTTTGCACAAAAGTGCCTCATGCACCATCGATGATGCAACTTTCTATGTCCGGGAATGTCAATCACCACCGCATTTAGAATTCCAGCATGGCGATCCGATATGACACAAATTTCCCTTTCAGCCGGTAATACCCTTGTTCTCAGTTGACGCAAGAACCACTCCCAGTTATCATTGTTCTCCACCTCAACCAAAGCGAAAGCCAAAGGCAACACCCGGTTATTGGCATCACTTGCTATTGCAACCAATAAAGTGCCCTTGTATTGTCCGGTCAAGAACGTGCCATCAATGGCGATGACGGGCCGACAATGCTCAAAAGCCCTCACGCATTGCTCAAAGGCCCAAAATGCACGGCCAAATACTCGGACGGTCCTCCCGTTATGAATCAAAGTTTGGTGCCCATGAGGCTCAACCACGTGAACCATGCCTGGGTTTGTGGCGGCCATAGCTAACAACAACCTAGGGAGTCGGTTGTATGCTTCCTCCCAATTGCCATACTGTTGGAAATATGCCCTAGAGGCAATAATAAAAGTATTATTATTATATTTCCTTGTTCATGATAATTGTCTTTTATTCATGCTATAACTGTATTATCCGGAAATCGTAATACACGTGTGAATACATAGACCACAATATGTCCCTAGTGAGCCTCTAGTTGACTAGCTCGTTGTGATCAACAGATAGTCATGGTTTCCTGGCTATGGACATTGGATGTCGTTGATAACGGGATCACATCATTAGGAGAATGATGTGATGGACAAGACCCAATCCTAAGCATAGCACAACGATCGTGTAGTTCGTTTGCTAGAGCTTTGCCAATGTCAAGTATCTCTTCCTTTGACCATGAGATCGTGTAACTCCTGGATACCGTAGGAGTGCTTTGGGTGTATCAAACGTCACAACGTAACTGGGTGACTATAAAGGTGCACTACAGGTATCTCCGAAAGTATCTATTGTTTTATGCGGATCGAGACTGGGATTTGTCACTCCATGTAAACGGAGAGGTATCTCTGGGCCCACTCGGTAGGACATCATCATATGCGCAATGTGACCAAGGAGTTGATCACGGGATGATGTGTTACGGAACGAGTAAAGTGACTTGCCGGTAACGAGATTGAACAAGGTATCGGTATACCGACGATCGAATCTCGGGCAAGTAAAATACCGCTAGACAAAGGGAATTGTATACGGGATCGATTGAGTCCTTGACATCGTGGTTCATCCGATGAGATCATCGTGGAACATGTGGGAGCCAACATGGGTATCCAGATCCCGCTGTTGGTTATTGACCGGAGAACGTCTCGGTCATGTCTACATGTCTCCCGAACCCGTAGGGTCTACACACTTAAGGTTCGATGACGCTAGGGTTATAAAGGAAGCTTGCATGTGGTTACCGAATGTTGTTCGGAGTCCCGGATGAGATCCCGGACGTCACGAGGAGTTCCGGAATGGTCCGGAGGTAAAGATTTATATATGGGAAGTCCTGTTTCGGCCATCGGGACAAGTTTCGGGGTCATCGGTATTGTACCGGGACCACCGGAAGGGTCCCGGGGGCCCACCGGGTGGGGTCACCTGCCCCGGGTGGCCACATGGGCTGTAGGGGTGCGCCTTGGCCTACATGGGCCAAGGGCACCAGCCCCAAGAGGCCCATGCGCCTAGGGAACCCTATAGGGAAGAGTCCTCAAGGGGTAAGGCACCTCCGAGGTGCCTTGGGGAGGATGGACTCCTCCCCCCCTCTTGGCCGCCGCACCAGATGCCATCTGGAGGCAGGCCGCTGCCCCTTTGGGGTGGGAAACCCTAAAGGGGGCGCAGCCCTCCCCTTCCCCTATATATATGAGGCCTAGGGGCTGCCCATAAGACGTGATTCGATCTCTCTTGGCGCAGCCCTACCTCTCTCCCTACTCCTCCTCTCCCATGGTGCTTGGCGAAGCCCTGCGGGATTGCAACGCTCCTCCACCACCACCACGCTGTTGTGCTGCTGCTGGATGGACTCTTCCTCAACCTCTCCCTCTCTCCTTGCTGGATCAAGGCGTGGGAGACGTCACCGGGCTGTACGTGTGTTGAACGCGGAGGTGCCGTCCGTTCGGCACTTGGTCATCGGTGATTTGAATCACGACGAGTACGACTCCATCAACCCCGTTCACTTGAACGCTTCCGCTTAGCGATCTACAAGGGTATGTAGATGCAAACACTCTCCTTGACTCGTTGCTTAGATGAACTCATAGATGGATCTTGGTGAAACCGTAGGAAAAATTTTAATTTTCTGCAACGTTCCCCAACAGTGGCATCATGAGCTAGGTCTATGCGTAGTTCTCTTTGCACGAGTAGAACACAATTTTGTTGTGGGCGTGGATTTTGTCATCTTACTTGCCTCTACTAGTCTTTTCTTGCTCAACGGTATTGTGGGATGAAGCGGCCCGGACCAACCTTACACGTACGCTTACGTGAGACCGGTTCCACCGACTGACATGCACTAGTTGCATAAGGTGGCTGGCGGGTGTCTGTCTCTCCCACTTTAGTTGGAGCGGAATCGATGAACAGGGCCCTTATGAAGGGTAAATAGAAGTTGACAAAATCACGTTGTGGTGATTCGTAGGTAAGAAAACGTTCTTGCTAGAACCCAATTGTAGCCACGTAAAAGATGCAACAACAATTAGAGGACGTCTAACTTGTTTTTGCAGCGATTGATCATGTGATGTGATATGGCCAGAAGTTGTGATGAATGATGAATTGTGATGTATGAGATCATGTTCTTTGTAATAGGATTCACGACTTGCATGTCGATGAGTATGACAACCGACAGGAGCCATAGGAGTTGTCTTTATTTTTTTGTATGACCTGCGTGTCATTGAATAACGCCATGTAAACTACTTTACTTTATTGCTAAACGTTAGTCATAGAAGTAGAAGTAGTCGTTGGCGTGACATCTTCATGAAGACACGATGATGGAGATCATGATGATGGAGATCATGGTGTCAAGCCGGTGACAAGATGATCATGGAGCCCCGAAGATGAAGATCAATGGAGCTATATGATATTGGCCATATCATGTCACAACTATATAATTGCATGTGATGTTTATTATGTTTATGCATCTTGTTTACTTAGGACGACGGTAGTAAATAAGATGATCCCTTATAAAAATTTCAAGAAGTGTTCTCCCCTAACTGTGCACCGTTGCTACAGTTCGTCGCTTCTAAGCACCACGTGATGATCGGGTGTGATGGATTCTTACGTTCACATACAACGGGTGTAAGACAGTTTTACACAGCGAAAACACTTAGGGTTAACTTGACGAGCCTAGCATGTGCAGACATGGCCTCGGAACACGGAGACCGAAAGGTCGAGCATGAGTCGTATAGTAGATACGATCAACATGAAGATGTTCACCGATGATGACTAGTCCGTCTCACGTGATGATCGGACACGTCCTAGTTGACTCGGATCATGTGATCACTTAGATGACCAGAGGGATGTCTATCTAAGTGGGAGTTCATAAGATGAACTTAATTATCCTGAACATAGTCAAAAGACCTTTTGCAAATTATGTCGTAGCTCACACTATAGTTCTACTGTCTAGATATGTTCCTAGAGAAAATATAGTTGAAAGTTGACAGTAGCGATTATGCGATCAGTAGAAAGCTTATGTCCTTAATGCACCGCTTAGTGTGCTGAACCCCAAACATCGTGTGTGGATGTTTCGAACATCGAACATACACGTTTTGATAACTACGTGATAGTTCAGTTAAATGGTTTAAGTAGAGGCACCAAAGACGTTTTCGAAACGTCGCGGAACATATGAGATGTTTCGAGGGCTGAAATTGGGATTTCAGGCTCGTGCCCACGTCAAGAGGTATAAGACCTCCGACGATTTTCTTAGCCTGCAAACTAAGGAGAGAAGCTCAATTGTTGAGCTTGTGCTCAGATTGTCTGAGTGCAACAATCACTTGAATCAAGTGGGAGTTGATCTTCCAGATGAAATAGTGATAGTTCCTCCGAAGTCATTACCACCAAGCTGCTAGAGCTTCGTGATGAACTATAATATATCAAGGACATATATGATGATCCTTGAGATATTCGCGATGTTTGACTCCGCGAAAGTAGAAATCAAAAGGGAGCATCAATCGTTGATGGTTAGTAAAGCCACTAGTTTCAAGAAGGGCAAGGGCAAGAAGGGATACTTCATGAAACGGCAAATCAGCTGCTGCTCTAATGAAGAAACCCGAGGTTAAACCCAAACCCGAGACTAAGTGCTTCTGTAATGAAGGGAACAGCCACTGGAGCAAAATTATTCTAGATACTTGGTAGATGAGAAGGCTGGCAAGGTCGATAGAAGTATATTGGATATACATTATGTTAATGTGTACTTTACTAGTACTCCTAGTAGCACCAGGGTATTAGATACCGGTTCGGTTGCTAAGTGTTAGTAACTCGAAATAAAAGCTACGGAATAAACAGAGACTAGCTAAAGGTGAGCTGACGATATGTATTGGAAGTGTTTCCAATGTTGATATGATCAAACATCACACGCTCCCTCTACCATCAAGATTAGTATTAAACCTGAATAAAGTGCTCTTGCACCTAAAGGAATGGTTTATTGAATCTCGATCGTAGTGATACACATTTTCATGCCAAAAGATATAAGATAGTAATGATAGTACCACTTACTTGTGGCACTGCCATGTAAGTCATATTGGTATAAAACGCATGAAGAAGCTCCATGTTGATGGATCTTTGGACTCACTCATTTTTGAAAAGTTTGAGACATGCGAACCATGTCTATTGGTGTATACGCATGAAGAAACTCCATGCAGATGGATCGTTTGGACTCACTTGATTTTGAATCACTTGAGATATGCAAATCATACCACATAGGCAAGATGACTGAAAAGCCTCGGTTTCAGTAAAATGGAACAAGATAGCAACTTGTTGGAAGTAACACATTTTGATGTGTGCAGTCCAATGAGTGCTGAGGCATGCAGTGAATATCGTTATGTTCTTACTTCACAGATGATTCGAGTAGATGTTGAGAATATTTACTTGATGAAACACAAGTCTGAATTATTGAATGGTTCAAGTAATTTCAGAGTGAAGTAGAAGATCATTGTGACAAGAGGATATAATGTCTATGATATGATCATAGAGATGAATATCTGAGTTACGAGTTTTGGCACACAATTAAGACATTGTGGAAATTGTTTCGCAATTAATACCGCCTGGAACACCATAGTGTGATGGTGTGTCCGAACATCATAGTTGCACCCTATTGGATATGGTGCGTATCATGATGTCTATTATCGAATTACCACTATCGTTCATGGGTTAGGCATTAGAGACAACCACATTCACTTTAAATAGGGCACCACGTAATTCCGATGAGATGACACCGTATGAATTATGGTTTAGAGAAACCTAAGTTGTCGTTTCTTAAAAGTTTGGGGCTGCGACGCTTATATGAAAAAGTTTCAGGTTGATAAGCTCGAACCCAAAGCGGATAAAATGCATCTTCATAGGAAACCCAAAACAGTTGGGTATACCTCCTAATTCAGATCCGGAAGCAATATGGATTGTTTCTAGAATCGGGTCCTTTCGCGAGAAAAAAAAGTTTCTCTCGAAAGAGTTGAGTGGGAGGATGGTGGAGACTTGATGATGTTATTGAACCATCACTTCAACCAGTGTGTGGCAGGGCACAGGAAGTTGTTCCTGTGGCACCTACACCAATTGAAGTGGAAGCTTATGATATTGATCATGAAACTTCGGATCAAGTCACTACCAAACCTTGTGGGATGACAAGGATGCGTACTACTTCAAAGTGGTACGTAATCCTGTCTTGAAGGTCATGTTGCTAGACAACAATGAACCTACGAGCTATGGAGAAGCGATGGTGGGCCCGGATTCCGATAAATGGCTTGAGGCCATAAAATCCGAGAGAGGATCCATGTATGAAAACAAAGTGTAGACTTTGGCAGAACGGCTCGATGGTCGTAAGGCTAATGAGTACAGATGGATTTCAAAAGGAAGACGGACAATGATGGTAAATGTCACCATTAAGAAAGCTCGACTTGTCGTTAAAATGTTTTCCGACAAGTTCAAGGAGTTGACTACGATGAGGTTTTCTCACTCGTAGCGATGCTAAGAGTCTGTTGAAATTATATTAGCGATTACTGCATTATTTATGAAATCTTGCAGATAGGATGTCAAAACATTGTTTCCTCGATGATTTTAATGAGGAAAGGTTGTATGTGATACAACCGGAAGGTTTTGTCAATCCCGAAAGATGCTAATAAGTATGCAAAGCTCCAGCAATCCTTCTAAGGACTGGAGTGAGCATCTCGGAGTTGGAATGTATGCTTTGATGATGATCAAAGATTTTGGGTTTGTACAAAGTTTATGAGAAACTTGTATTTCCAAAGAAGTGAGTGGGAGCACTATAGAATTTCTGATGAGTATATGTTGTTGACATATTGATGATTAGAAATGATGTAGAATTTCTAGAAAGCATATAGGGTTATTTGAAAGGTGTTTTCAATGGAAAGCCTGGATTAAGCTGCTTGAACATTGAGCATTAAGATCTATAAGGATAGATCAAAATGCTTAATAATACTTTCAAATGAGCACATACCTTGACATGATCTTGAAGGTGTTCAAGATGGACCAGTCAAAGAAGGAGTTATTGCCTGAGTTGTAAGGTACGAAGTTAAGACTTAAAGCTCGACCACGGCAGAATAGAGAGAAAGGACGAAGGTCGTCCCCTATGCTTAAGACGTAGGCTCTTCAGTATGCTATGATGTGTACCGCACCTGAAGTGTGCCTTGCCATGAGTCAGTCAAGGGGTACAAGAGTGATCCAAGAATGGATCACAGGACAGCGGTCAAAGTTATCCTTAGTAACTAGTGGACTAAGGAATTTTCTCGGTTATGGAGGTGATAAAGAGTTCGACGTAAAGAGTTACGACGATGCAAGCTTAACACCTATCCGGATAGCTTTGAGTAGAGATATCGGATACGTATAATGGAGCAACAATTTAGAATAGCTCCAAGTAGAACAGTTATTTGGAACAACTCCAAATAGAGCGTGGTAGCTGCATCTAGGAGATGACATAGAGATTTGTAAAGCACACACGGATCTGAAAGGTTCAGACTCGTTGACTAAAACCTCTCTCACAAGCAACATGATCAAACATAAAACTCATTGAGTGTTAATCACATTGTGATGTGAACTAGACTACTGACTCTAGTAAACTCTTGGGTATTAGTCACATGGCGATGTGACCTGTGAGTGTTAATCACATGGTGATGTGAACTAGATTATTGACTCTAGTGCAAGTGGGAGACTGTTGGAAATATGCCCTAGAGGCAATAATAAAAGTATTATTATTATATTTCCTTGTTCATGATAATTGTCTTTTATTCATGCTATAACTGTATTATCCGGAAATCGTAATACACGTGTGAATACATAGACCACAATATGTCCCTAGTGAGCCTCTAGTTGACTAGCTCGTTGTGATCAACAGATAGTCATGGTTTCCTGGCTATGGACATTGGATGTCGTTGATAACGGGATCACATCATTAGGAGAATGATGTGATGGACAAGACCCAATCCTAAGCATAGCACAACGATCGTGTAGTTCGTTTGCTAGAGCTTTGCCAATGTCAAGTATCTCTTCCTTTGACCATGAGATCGTGTAACTCCTGGATACCGTAGGAGTGCTTTGGGTGTATCAAACGTCACAACGTAACTGGGTGACTATAAAGGTGCACTACAGGTATCTCCGAAAGTATCTATTGTTTTATGCGGATCGAGACTGGGATTTGTCACTCCGTGTAAACGGAGAGGTATCTCTGGGCCCACTCGGTAGGACATCATCATATGCGCAATGTGACCAAGGAGTTGATCACGGGATGATGTGTTACGGAACGAGTAAAGTGACTTGCCGGTAACGAGATTGAACAAGGTATCGGTATACCGACGATCGAATCTCGGGCAAGTAAAATACCGCTAGACAAAGGGAATTGTATACGGGATCGATTGAGTCCTTGACATCGTGGTTCATCCGATGAGATCATCGTGGAACATGTGGGAGCCAACATGGGTATCCAGATCCCGCTGTTGGTTATTGACCGGAGAACGTCTCGGTCATGTCTACATGTCTCCCGAACCCGTAGGGTCTACACACTTAAGGTTCAATGACGCTAGGGTTATAAAGGAAGCGTGTATGTGGTTACCGAATGTTGTTCGGAGTCCCGGATGAGATCCCGGACGTCACGAGGAGTTCCGGAACGGTCCGGAGGTAAAGATTTATATATGGGAAGTCCTGTTTCGGCCATCGGGACAAGTTTCGGGGTCATCGGTATTGTACCGGGACCACCGGAAGGGTCCCGGGGGCCCACCGGGTGGGGTCACCTGCCCCGGGGGGCCACATGGGCTGTAGGGGGTGCGCCTTGGCCTACATGGGCCAAGGGCACCAGCCCCAAGAGGCCCATGCGCCTAGGGAACCCTATAGGGAAGAGTCCTCAAGGGGTAAGGCACCTCCGAGGTGCCTTGGGGAGGATGGACTCCTCCCCCCCTCTTGGCCGCCGCACCAGATGCCATCTGGAGGCAGGCCGCCGCCCCTTTGGGGTGGGAAACCCTAAAGGGGGCGCAGCCCTCCCCTTCCCCTATATATATGAGGCCTAGGGGCTGCCCATAAGACGTGATTCGATCTCTCTTGGCGCAGCCCTACCTCTCTCCCTACTCCTCCTCTCCCATGGTGCTTGGCGAAGCCCTGCGGGATTGCAACGCTCCTCCACCACCACCACGCCGTTGTGCTGCTGCTGGATGGAGTCTTCCTCAACCTCTCCCTCTCTCCTTGCTGGATCAAGGCGTGGGAGACGTCACCGGACTGTACGTGTGTTGAACGCGGAGGTGCCGTCCGTTCGGCACTTGGTCATCGGTGATTTGAATCACGACGAGTACGACTCCATCAACCCCGTTCACTTGAACGCTTCCGCTTAGCGATCTACAAGGGTATGTAGATGCAAACACTCTCCTTGACTCGTTGCTTAGATGAACTCATAGATGGATCTTGGTGAAACCGTAGGAAAAATTTTAATTTTCTGCAATGTTCCCCAACACATACAACATCTTGAATGCGGCTTGCTTCGCCTTCCATGCCTTGCCGTACTTCACCTTGTAATGAAAGATGGCTTTCACAAGGTCAATGACACTCTTGATGCTCATTATTGGAAGTGTGGATATTTGGTTGGACAGCCTGTAAGCAATGAACTCGGACGTGAGTTGTCTGTGTTGTTGGTGCACAAGCTTGCCATCCGCATTCTTGTGCCGGCACATGTGAGTTGGTAGACAACTCACTATGCGCCAAGTGGGACCTCCTTTCCATGGCCTTGCACGCACAATCCATGGACATGTTGGCACTTCACATTTGACCGTGTAACGCACATTAACATCCGAGTTGGCCACTTTATGTGGACGATAATGTGTAACCGAGTAGTTGTCGAGCCACATCTTCAATTCCAAGAAGGATTGAAACTCACAACCGGGATATATCCCGTTCTTGCCGTCTTCCAAATCACGGTGAGAACTTGGCCTAGCTCCAAGAGATATGCATTTGCCACCATCCACAACGGCTTCATCCGCGAGACTAAGATCCTTGAACAATGGTGTCTTGTGATCCCGCCCGAATACCTTCTTGAATGCTTCGGCCTCCTTCGGCGTGAACCCCTCCTCATCAACTTCTTCATCGGGACCATCGTCATCCGAGTCCGATGCATATGCACGGGAAAAAGGGATGGATTGGTCCATTGTCTCTTGCACATGATATTGGTCGAGATCACCCACATTGTTGTCATGGAGGTCAACTTCGTTGTCATCCTCCTCGTACTCATCATTCTCCTCTTCAAAACCTTTATTTTGGTTGTTTGGAGTCGGGCTCAATGTTGGCCAATCTTGTTGCGTGAATTGAGGTTCACTCATTTGATCTTGGTTCATGGGTGGGGGAGTGCTAGCAACCAACGGGGAGGGGTTCCGGTTCAAGTCTAAATTCAAAGTAGACTCAACCTTCTTGGAGACAAATAACTCAAGAGCCTTGTCTAGAGATTCGGCAACCGTCTCCTTGTATGCAACCCAACGTTGCTCGGAGTTCACACGCATTGTCTTCCAACGGATGTGCATTCCAAAACCAACATTATGCCTTCCCTCGAACTCAACAATGTCACTTGGGTCCGTCCAATTCAAATCTTTCCTCACTTGTTCCAAAAGCTCCGCATAGCTAGGACTACTCTCAAACACCATGTCAAGCTCATTCGGGTCCGTCTCAACATTGCCTTTCAAAAAGGCCTCTCTATCCACATGATGAACATAAACACATGTTCTCCCCATCCCTACAATAATCAAAAACACACATATATCAAGTAAATACTTAAGAAAAATATTTGCACACATATGCCCTAACATATAAAACAACCATAACCATAGCATAACCCTAACACCAACATCAAACACACATAACCCTAACCCTAGCATACTATGGAAGCTTAACCAACCCAAGTTAGCAAAGAAACATAACATCATTCAACACAAATTTGCAAATCCAAGTCAAAACTAGGGTTTTCCCCCAAACTAGCAAGATTTGAGCAAATGTGACAATTCCTATGGATGAAAACGAGGGGATCGGAGGAGATTACCTTAAGGGAGGGGTTGGCTTCGAAATCCACGGTCAAATACTCCGGATTTGCAAGATTTGAGAAGGATTTGAGAGGGGGGAGAGGGGAAGAGAGGAGGGCCGCAAGCCTTAGGGTTTGGGTGGGGTGGGGGTGTGTGGGGTGGGGGTGGGAGGGGAGAGAGGGTGGGGCCAGCCCAAGTGGAACACAGACTGTGCAGCGCCCACGAGCTAGGCGCTGTACATTACACGTGTGGCGCCTAAGACTTAGGCGCTGCACAGGTGCGTGTGGGGCCGCAGCTGGACCAGGGCTGCCACGCTGGCAGCAAGTGCAACGCCTAAGTGATGGGCGCTGCACAGTAGGGTGCGACGCCCAGCTGTCGGGCGTCACACCGAAGGGTCAGCAGAGTAAAATTTTATTGAAAGCAGGTCGGTTTGTGAATTGATTTCTGCCTCAGGTCAAATATGTGATTTCTACCCAGATAAAACGAAACCTGGTGTTATTTCTGGCAGCTCATAACCGCCAACTTGGTTGTGATCCGGGTATCCTCCAGCGGTCCAGCCCAATCTAACCCCTTCCTTCCTGGTTTCCCCCGGACCCCATCATTATCTCCCTCTTTTTAGGGTAACAATTCTCACCGACGGCGACCGCCCCTCCCCTCCCCAAATCGCCCCTGGTCCCTCCCCTCCCCTCCCCCTGCGAGATTTGGGCCTTGCCGTGCACGCCGGGGACCCGAGGAGCGGCCAGCCGGCCGGCAAAGATTACATTTTTTCCCCGGGGTGAACCCACTGCCCGTTTCCAGTCCGCTTTGCTTAACCCGCTCCTGCTTCCCCCCTTTTGTGCGCTAAGCTTCCTGCCTGCACGGCTCCCCCCCTCTCTCCCTCTCTATAAAACTCTCTCCTCCTGCTTCCCCCCTCTGAGAGCTTTTGCAGAGGGAGGGGCAGCCGGAGCCACACAAGCGCACAGCCACCACCACCGACTGCGTCCGTCCGTCCTCTTGTTCCTGCTGTTCTTGCCCCCATTGCCGCCGCCGCCTCCTCCGCAGCTGCGCTACGGGTAGGTCGTCGCGCCGGCGTGCCCTTCTTCCCCCATGCTTGTGCTGTTCTTGGCTTGCTCGGCCTTTTGGCCGGATGCGTTTTCTCTTTCGGCCCGGCGCCGCCTGATCTGTTCTTGGCTCTTCCGCTGGGTCGCCTCATTTGCCCGATTTGGTCGCTGGTTCTTGCTCGCTCCCCCCCCCCCCCCCCCCCCCCCCGAGCAGATTTGCCCTTTTCTCCTTGCTTTTTTTCTTTTTCTTTTCTTTCTCAGATGCTTTGAGCCATGGCGCTCTGGGTTGGTTGGGGCTGTCAGATTTGGCTTGCCGCTTTATTTCGCATTGCTCTCCGATATTTTCATCTTTTTCTGTTCTTATTTTCTCCCCTGCGCTACTGTTCATCCCCACATGCTCGTCTGTTCATCTGCTTATCCCCTTTCTGCGTAGCATTATTTGGCTTGCTGAACTTCAAGCTCACACGAATCCTCCCGTGTTCTGTTTTCAGATGAGAAGCGGCGCAACCGGGGCAGCGACTGCGCGGTCGGCCTGAGGCCGGAGAGGCAGGCAGGCAGGCTGCAAAGCTCAGCTCAGACCAGAGGAGGCTTCATCCAGACAGAGTGAAAGCGAGCCCCCATGGGCTCCCTGGAGGCGCGGTACCGGCCGGCCGGAGCAGCGTAAGATCTCCCTCCCCAGAGCAGAACCCACCCCTCGGCTCGATCCGAAGAGAAAAATACCCACTTTTCTGTACGCCCGTACCTTTTTTAGCTGGTGATACTCGAGGAGATGCCGCTTGCGTGCTAATCTGGCCTGCAGATGCGCCCTGCCATGTGCCGCCATGTGCTAACCAAGCCGTTTCTGTGGCGATTACCACGGCGTAGTAATCCCGTACCGCCATGGTACCCTGCACAAGATGCCGTTCTTTCCTCTCCGCTGCCGTCCGTCCGTCCGTCCGTCCATGGTGCCTTCCTCCTCCATAACTTCCCTGATCTTGTAGGTGGTGCCGTTGGTGGTTGCAGCGCCTTTATGGCATCCATCCATCCACCCACATATGCTACCACCAGTACCACTTCCCGTTAGAGATGCAGCGAGAATGCGCCCTCTTTTCCGTTGCTAAGATGCCGGAACTGCCATGAATCTGTTGGTTCTTGCGCCCTCTTTTTAACCTGATTTTGTTCTTATTACCGGCCAGGGATCTGCCCTGCATTTCTGGCGGTGGTTTTGATCCCATATTTAGGAGATGCTAATGGTTTCGGTAACCCAGCTCCAGACTTTCTGTTATTATGGTGGGGCCAGTTGTCGGTGCTCATGTGTTCCTCACTGCGGATTTGGCCCCGGAGACCGCTCCTTGTCACCGAAACCTATTAAATCTCTCCTACTGACGCATTGGCTCCATGTGCACTCCGCAGTGGGCACGTTGAGTTGGTCAGCTCCGGTACACTCTCTTCATGCCGGTGGCCTGAGGGTGACAATTGGGGATCATTTCCTCTAGAAAATGCCAGGTTTTTGGGGTTGTGTTTGACTCTTCGGTGCGCGGCGAACGGAGTGAATCCGGCAACCTTGGTCTCCTGTCATCAGTCTTTGTGATGTTAACGGCATTGACGCTACTGCAAAGTTTCTATATCTCTACACCTGGGATTGCTCATCTTCGTGCGGCTTTTCTTCGCGTGTTTGCCGGTATTAAAACTGCTAATCGGAGCGTGCTGTCGATTTGAGACCAAGAAACATGGAGGGGTTAGGTTAGGTACCGGGAATCTCTGTGATTAGTGGTGCTCTCCTTTTCTAAAAGATGCGGCTAATAAAGCAGAGGCCCGGAGGAATAGATGAGTGCGCTGGTTTTCATTTGCTAAATCTTTTTTAATCCTTGGTGCGGAGAAACGTGCGGGCTTTTGTTCCCCTTAGCCTTTTTTCTCCTCGATAGCCAAATCACTTTAGTGTGTGATCACTTCCCAATATTGGATGCTGCAGTTTCTCCTGTTAAAAGTGGTGCGGGGGTACTTTAGTTTTAGTGTTGCAATGCATGTTAGCCGCTCATGGGGGCTGGTCTTCTGAACCTTCTGAGCATAAGCATATATAGTGCAGCCTCCAAGAAAAACCAAACACCATCACCTAGGAAAGCACCATGAAAGCTATCTTTGTGGTTGTAAGCAAAGCAATGGGGTGAGGAAAGGAAAGCACCAGGGCGTGGCTTGCTTGTAGGCTTATTTTGTTGTTATTTTGGTACAAGTGGTTGTTCTGATAGGGACCTTCGGAACCAAGTTGGATCACTTCCTTGTACTTCAGATAAAAAATATATTAATATAAGCTGGTTACTTTGGGAAATCATACCTGCTTCTTCAGAAGTGCCTATTTCAGAGTTTTGATTTTGGACTAACAAATATTTTAATATAATCTGTTATATTGGGAAATCATACCTGCTTCTTCAGAAGTGCCTATTTCAGAGTTTTGATTTTGGACTAACAAATATTTTAATATAATCTGTTATATTGGGAAATAACACTTCTTCAGAAATTCTCCTATATATCCTCTATAAATCTTAGGCAGAGTTTTTGGTTTCATCTGCCTAGCCAAAGCTCCCAGTGCCTATTGAGTGTCTAGCATCTACCAAGTGTGATATTGACAAAAGTAAAACGGAAAAATTCATCTTCCTGCATAACAAAATGAAAGCTAGGAGCAGAACTCTACTGCTCTCGTGGTATCAGTACCAAAAAAATGTTTATACCAATATAGTAAGACTTTTTATTGTAGAGATAGCTTCTGAGTTCCGACTTTATCTTGGCCAGAATTAGTACTTCGCTGTTCCGTTACTGACTTGCTGTCTCTTGACTATCTCCTCTGTTGCAGTGATGACACAGCTAAAAGAAGGACCCAGAAAAGTAAAAGTTTCAAAGAGGTTGAAAAGTTTGATGTATTTGTTCTAGAGAAAAGCTCCGGCTGCAAGTTCCGATCCTTGCAACTTTTGCTCTTCGCTATCATGTCTGCTGCATTTCTGACACTTCTATACACTCCGTCTGTGTACGAGCATCAGTTGCAGTCCAATTCTCGGTAAGTATATATGTATGAAGAGTATCTTGTTGTAACAGCTAGTACTACACGTAGAACATTACTTTACACTAGGCTAGGTTGGTATCTGTATATGGTAAGCTGCATATTGCCCTGAAGCTCATCGTGTTCATGTGCTTTGCAGGTTTGTTAATGTTGGATGGATATGGGATAAGACTATCCCTGATCCGCGATATGTATCTACTATGCCCGTTCAGTGGGATGATGTGTATAAAACTATCGAAAGTCTGAATGGTGGTGAGCAGAAGCTCAAGGTCGGACTCTTGAATTTTAACAGCACTGAGTTCGGGTCTTGGACACAATTGCTCCCAGAAAGTGAGTTTTCGATCATAAGGTTGGAGCATGCTAATGAAAGCATCACCTGGCAGACACTGTACCCTGAATGGATTGATGAGGAGGAAGAAACAGAGATACCATCTTGTCCATCGCTTCCAGAGCCTAATTTCCCAAGAGGGACACACTTTGATGTTATTGCTGTGAAGCTTCCCTGTACCCGAGTTGGCGGGTGGTCCAGAGATGTTGCGCGGTTGCATCTGCAGTTGTCAGCAGCAAAATTGGCCGTGACTGCCGCAAGAGGCAACCGGGGGGTACATGTGATGTTTGTGACGGAGTGCTTCCCTCTTCCGAATCTCTTCTCTTGCAAGAATCTTAAGAAACATGAAGGCAATGCTTGGCTATACAAGCCTGACTCGAAGGCATTAAAGGAGAAGCTTAGACTTCCGATTGGATCTTGTGAGCTTGCTGTTCCACTCAAAGCAAAATGTAAGTTGATTACTATCTCTGCTGTTTTCAATGTCTCTGCATAGAAATATGCTAATTATTCCTCATTACCTTTTGCAAATGTTTGTCATCTACTCATCTGTTGATTTGCTAATTTGAATATCCACAATGCCTGGAAGAGCTATCCATCTGTGGCAGTTGAAATATATAGCAGTCTCTCTGCTTTATCATATAGGGAACATCACCACCTTTGGTTCGAATATTGTCATGATTGAAAATTTGCTTTTATGCCTTTTTAGTGTTGTCCCTGTATTACTTGGGATTTTTTGATGAGTGACACCAATCCTCTCTCTTACAGCAAGACTTTACTCGGTAGACCGACGCAGAGAAGCATATGCTACCATACTGCATTCAGCAAGCGAGTATGTCTGTGGCGCAATTGCAGCAGCTCAAAGCATTCGTCAAGCAGGATCAACAAGGGACTTTGTTATTCTTGTTGATGACACCATAAGTGACCATCACCGGAAGGGCCTTGAATCTGCGGGTTGGAAGGTGAGAATAATCGAGAGGATACGGAACCCAAAGGCTGAGCGTGATGCTTACAATGAGTGGAACTACAGCAAATTCCGGTTGTGGCAGCTGACGGATTATGACAAGATCATATTCATAGATGCTGATCTGCTCATCCTGAGGAACATTGATTTCCTGTTTACAATGCCGGAAATCAGTGCAACTGGCAACAATGCAACACTCTTCAACTCTGGTGTCATGGTTATCGAGCCTTCAAACTGCACATTCCAGCTGTTAATGAATCACATCAACGAGATCACATCTTACAATGGTGGCGATCAGGGATACTTGAACGAGATATTCACATGGTGGCATCGGATTCCAAAGCACATGAACTTCCTGAAGCATTTCTGGGAGGGCGACGAAGAGGAGGTGAAGGCGAAGAAGACCCAGCTGTTCGGCGCCAACCCGCCGATCCTCTACGTCCTCCACTACCTGGGCCGCAAGCCATGGCTATGCTTCCGGGACTACGACTGCAACTGGAACGTTCCGATACTGCGGGAGTTTGCCAGCGACATCGCGCACACGCGGTGGTGGAAGGTGCATGACAAGATGCCCAAGAAGCTGCAGAGCTACTGCCTCCTGAGGTCGAGGCTGAAGGCGGGGCTGGAGTGGGAGCGGAGGCAGGCGGAGAAGGCCAACTTCACGGACGGGCACTGGAAGCGGAACATCACCGACAAGAGGCTCAAGATTTGCTTCGAGAAGTTCTGCTTCTGGGAGAGCATGCTGTGGCACTGGGGCGAGGCCCCCAACAACGCGACGAAGAAGGCCTCGACGCCGGCGCTGCCCGCCGCGACCCTGTCGAGCTCGTGAGATGCTGTGTAGATATCCTCCCCCGTGAAATTTTAGTATACCAGATGATGATACAGCAGACCTCCCCCCAGTCTCCTCCATTCCATACAATACACAATAGCAACAGCTTTGTAAAGGTAGCCATGCATGCTGCTCCTAGGCCTTTCCTTCCCAACAGCTATACATTTTGTTTGCTGCCGATGCCTCGGGCGCGCGCTCTCGCTCTCGCTGCTGCTGCTCCAACCGCGACGCCACGGCTAACGATTTTTTGGGTTCATCTTGGATGGGCAATAATTCGTCGCTTGTAGGTAAGTTTTCTTGGGCAAGACTTGTCTATGGCTGGCTGTGTTGGCGCAGTGGTAGTTAGCTTTTGTAATGTAACGTGTGTATGGTGGTCGTTGAACTGTTGGCTCCGGTGGCGTTGGTCTGGGGTGATGCAAGGGTTAGATTGCTGACCGGCGGACGCCGCCGCTCCTTTTTGGCACCATGGGTGATGGACATGATATATGATGTTGTAATGGAATTTGGGTTGGTTCAACTGCTCGGCGATTCAGCGTATGGGAAGTGGTTCCCTGAGTCGTCTGAAATTGTTTGCCTGTGTTGCTGTAGAACAAACCACGGTCGGCTGTGGGGTTGGTTCGGTTGCATGCATGTGTGTGTGCATTGAGCTCAGCGGCGCCACCTAACGGGGCGGCGTTGAAATGGCGTGCTGCCGGTGCTGGGTGCGGGCAGACGTAGAAGAGGAGGACACACATGGGGCGCATGGAGAGTTGGGTGAGCTGCCTCCCGTGCCAATGGTGGACATGGCCCCATCATTGCCAGGATCTCCATTATTTCGCCGTGCTCCGTTGGGTTGGGTTCCTTGCAGCTGCGGGCGATCTTTGTTGAGGCCGCTCGAGGCAAATTTTCGTGTTTTGACCTTTTTTTGAAACCTATTCAAGATTTGAACCTAGTTTGAATTATCTTTGAGATCCGACCCTTTTGCTACCGCCAGAATCCATGGTGATAGGGTCTAAACAGCCTACCGTCAGAGACTTTGGTGGTAGGAAACTTCGCTACCGCCAGCCGGTCTGGCGGTAGCCTGCACAACCCTACCATCAAGGTGTTTGGCGGTAGGCATGAGCATGCACTGTGTTTAATATTTAGGAGGTACTCTAGCGCCATGGTCCCTGACGGTAGTAGATCTCGATTTTTTTTAAATTAAGATTAAATCTTGAAGGTTTTAAAAAAGGGTCAAAACACGAAATTTAGCCGCCGCTCGACGTGCTCGCTTTTCCGACAGCATGGAAACGCCCTGCGTCCACCTAAAAAGCACGAGGATGCACCGCTGGTGTTGTTTGCCCAAGATCGGGAGCGGTTGGAGCTGGAGGATTCCGTGGCAGTACCACTAGTAGGTTTTCTTTTAAATTGCTTCCAGATCTGGACGCACTGTAGCTGAGCTGAATGCCAATCTGGCGTCCCCGCAAAAAGAAAGAAAAAGGGACGCGACTAGCAGTAGTACTGCTGCTGTGACAACGAGCGGGGTTGGGCGCCGCACGCCTGGTTTCCGAATGGGAGGGAGGGCGGTGTGGCCATCTTCCCGGCCCTTTTGTCAGAGAAGGCATGCGATGCCGCGGACCGGCTCGGCGCCCGAGCCCCTTGGCCGGCGAGAGCGCGGTGCGGCGTGGCCCCGCGCACGCCTGGCACGCGTCCGTGCGCTCTGCATCTGTCGGCGAGGGTGCCGGCTTTTGAGGTTTGACCGGGGAGAGGAAGAAGCAAGGGGAGGAGGGGAGAAAGGACGCCCCGGGCTGGGCCTCCGTGGTCGGCGTCGCGAGCTGCCCTTTCTGCCGCGTCGCGGCGCCGACGCTTCCAGCACAAGTAATTTTGGGGGCCACGACGGCGCGACGCCGGACGGCGGGTTCGTTTGAGAGCGGGTGCGAAAGGCCGGGACGGCTGGGCCGCGGATGTTTAGGGCAACTCCACCGCACGACCTTAAACGGACGTCCGCTTTGTTCGGATTCTGTCTGTTTGGGGCGGCAATAGGTCATAAAACGGACATGCATGTCCGGGTTTATTTGGAGGCGCCCAATGCGCTGACCAACCCCAAAACGTTCGCCTCGGCCGCCATGTCACGCCCGCGCTCTTGCTCCGCCGGCGCAGCTGTTGGTGCCGCCGCCGCTGCCAGGCTCGCCCGCTCCACGCTCCGCGCGCCCGCCTCGCCACCCACCGTCGTGCCCTCGCCCGCGTCGCGGCCAACTCCTCGGCGCTCGCCGCCTCGCCGCCGCCTGGGCATTTGCCGCACGCACCCGCCGCCCCGCTCACGCCCGCGAGCCGCGCGCCCAGCCTCGCCCCGTTCGGCCAGCTCGCCGCTCGCAGGCCCGCGCGTCGCGAGCCCCGCCCAGCACCGCACGCCGTCCCGCTCGGCCAGCTCGCCGCGCCCAGGCCCGTAAGCCGCGCGCCCCGTCCCGCCCGGCCAGCTCGCCGCGCTCACGCCCGCGCGCTGCGCGCCCCGCCTCGCACCGCGCGCCGCCCCCGCCCGGCCAGCTCGCCGTGCCCGGACCCCGCCCCGCGCGCCGCCCCGTCCGGCCAGCTCGTCGCGCCCAGGCCCGCACGCCGCTCGCCCATCATCGTCCGGCGCGCCGTGCCCCCCGCCCCGCCCCGTGCGCCCGTCTGCTCTCCTCGCCCTATCCACGCTCGCCTGCCCGTGGCCTTGCCTGCTCTCCTGCCCATGGCCTCGCCAGCTCGCCGTGCCGCGCTCCCACACGCCACGCTTGCTCGACCGTGCTCGCCACGCCGCCGGTTGCGCCGAGCTACTGCGTGCCGCGGCGGTGCATGTAGTAGGCGGAGGTTGCGTGCACCGGCGGAGAGGAGCAAAAGAGAGAGGAGAAAAGGTGGAGAGAGAGGATGGTGGGTGGGTATGGTGGGCCATGGGAGATAAAAAATAGAGAGGATGACAGGCGGGCCAAGGGGTCACATGCAGAGGACACGCCCCGGACGAGGACGACGTGAAATTGTCCGCTTGTGTCCGTTTTCGATCCAAAGGCAGACCAAGTTTGCGCCCAGGATGGGGCAAGGCGGACCAGAAAGGGACGTTTTTAGAATGGGGTCGCGCGTTGGGACGTCTCGTTTGTCCGTTTTACCTCAAATGAATGGGGCCGGACAATTTGAGGAGTTGGCCTTATCTGCAGTTTCTGATGATACACGGACATGGGCTGGACGGCCTGGTAGATGTGCTGTGCGCTCGACGCGAGTATACTCTACTCCAACCAAACACACACACCCACACACAAATCTACTCCAACCAACGTGGACCAAGAGCAACTTTTTTTTTTTTGAGGGGTGGACCAAGAGCAACTAGTTGAGCACGGAAGCCTTCCCAACAATCACATAAGGTGGGCTGACAGCGTCCCAGCCGCCACCATGTGTCTGGCTCTAGGTGTTTTCTTCGGATTTTGCTTTTTTCCCCATGTATTTTCGCCTTTTTACTTGTTTTTTTTGGATTTTTTTGACTTCTTGGTTTTTCATGGGTGTTCCTTAACTTTACGATGGAAAAAAAATTCACGTCAAAAATGTGATTTTTCTCGTAAGAGGCATTGTTTTTCTTCCGCAAGAGGCCTTGTTTATCGGAAATGAAAAAAAAACATGTTTTTTTCTTTCTTTCGCGAGAGGTATGGTTTTATTTTCGTGAGAGGCATGGCCGTGCCTCTCGGAAACAAAAAAAACACGCTTTCTCTTTTATTTTTCTTCTGTGAGAGGCACGGTTTTACTTTCGCGGGAGGCACGACCATGTCTCTTAGAAATGAAAAAAAACACGATTTTTGTGAGAGGCATGATTTTGCTTTTGTGAAAGGCACGAATTTACTTTCGCGAGAGGCATGGCCGTGCCTTTCGGAAACAGTTTCCGCAAAGGAAAAAAAATAAGTGCTCCCGCCTCAGTTTTTTCGTACATTTTTTCGTGAAAGAAGTTTGTCAAAACCTATCAACATGAGATGTAGTGTTGAAGATCTCGACGTGAAAAATTCAATGATAAAAACAGTTCAAGATTTGAGCGCATGGTTTAAGAGATAAAACATTTTGAATAATGGATTTAGGAAAAAAAACTCTCTGGTTGCGACAAGTGACGCGCATGCAGCACGCCACCTGCCGCAATATGAGAACGGGAGAGTGATCTTTGAAATGGGTAATCCTCAATTAGTGATTTCGCGGTCATGCCGTGAACCTGGAAGCTACTTTCTCCGTCCTAAATTACTCGTCCCTGAAATGGATGTATTTAAAACTAAAATACATTTAGATACATTTATACGTGCGACAGGTAATTTGAAATGGAAGGAGTAACGCTCAACATCTACTTAAAAAAGCCAACCATCCACATGGTAAATGGACAGTATTATTATGCGCGTGGGTCGGGCGGATAGCCGGACAGGGGTGCAGCTATGTCTCGCTTTATGCGGCACAATAGCTCAGCTCGCCCGCAGGGAGCCAATAGTAGTCTGACTCATTAACCATACATTTTCCTCATGCTGATGACACACACGTTATTTCTTTATCTATTTTTATTTACTTATACCTTGAAAAATACAAAAAAAACAGTTTAGTAATTTTTTGAAGTACTATCACACACACTAAAAAAATGTTCATGCCGTGTAAAAAGAATGTTTGCTCAACTATTACAAAAAATATTTGTACTCAAAAATGTTCACTACACCTTTAATAATGTTTGTGCATTGCAAAAACAAATTTGTATTTTTCTATAAAAATATGATTAAAGAACGTAAAAGATGTTAGCATCGTTTCAAAAAAATGTCGTTCCAAAGAAGAACTCAACATGTTTTTACAAAATATTTTACATGTATTTGAAAATTTTATTTCAAAAAAATATTAGTGATGTATTTGAAAAATATGAAATACGTGTAAAAATGTGGTAGATGTATTAAAAATGCATAATATGTATGAGAAGTAGTAGACATAAAAAAATATTTGAAAAAATATTAATCATTTATTTTGTAAATAAATATAAAAATATTCTTCATGATGTACAATGTGTATGAAAAAAGTAGACATGTGCAATTTTTAAAATAAAAAATCAAAGAAAGTTACAAAGAAAACCTAGGTAAATTCAGAAAAACAAGTAAAAAAATAGAAGAAAACCAAGGAAAAATAATTAAAAACCGGTAAAGAAAACAAAAGGAAAAAAAACACGCGGCAACTACCGACTGGGTCGACCCTCGTCGAAGTTTGTTTTTGAGAAATCTCGTCGTACTTTATTAATAACAATGTTGTAGAGGAATTGAGAGCAAGTAATTAAATGGTATGCCTTGCGGGAGCTCCTCAAGAGCCATTTGGGGGGGGGGGGGGCGAGAGCGCATGTCGTCGCGTCCTGAGCGCTTCCTCGGAATTTTTTATTTTATTTTTCTGCACGTGTTTTTAGGTTTTAGATACTTTTCCCATTTCTTCGGGTTTCGCCCGGTTTCCCGCAAGTTTTGGACCTAAACAATTACAATATTTTTTGGTAGAAATGCAATTTTTTCTCTCTCTTCACGATAGGCACAGATTTACTTCTCAAAAAGGCACAAAATTGTTTTCACGAGAGGCACAATTGTGCTTTTTTATTGTGAAAGTAAAACTTCATTCATCAACGAGAAGCATTACAATCTAGCTTACATAAGGTTAAGATTTTCTTTGAGGCATGGCGCACCCATACCGCTGTCCAAGGCTCCTTCCTTAGTTGCGCAAGTGCATGGCTAACACAGTGCAAGCCTCTCCTAACATGTGTTATTTCTGACTGCCGTCCCAAGCTCAGCAGATGTTTTGCTTCCTTCAGAATTGCCGCAATTGGTGATCTATCAACTTCTATGCCCGTAAGCATGCTCACATCAGTGGTGCAGTTCGTCTCCAAGATGAAAGGTAGTGTGCTCCACTCAAGTGTAAGTGAGACCCCTTCGCGACAAGCAGCGACTTCTGCCTCCATCACGCTCACACATGATGTAAGTAATGGCGAGATCCAAAGATCGCCTCTCCCTTGGAGTTACGAAGAATCATACCAACAACTCATGTCATGTCCGCTTCCAAGAAGGCACCATGGACGTTCAGTTTGCACCATCTCTCCGAGGGCCTAGGGTTATCAACGGGGGAGAGATGGTCTTGTTGTTGCCTCTTCATGTGACCACAACTGCACAGGTGTGCCTCTCAGGAAGTAAAAAATATATTCTTTCTTCTGCGAGAGGCACACCTCTCACAAAGAGAAAACATTATGTTTTTCTTCTTCTGCAAGAGGCATGGATTTGCTTTCGCGGAAAACACAACTGTGCATCTCGGAAAGGGAAAACGCGTTTCTTTTCTTCCCTGAGAGGTACAGATTTACCCCTTGTGAAAGCACAGTTTTACATCCGCAAGAGGCATATATGTGCCTCACGGAAAGGGAAAAACATGTTTTTTTCCTCGAGTGGCACCGATTTGTTTCCATAAGAGGCACAATTATGTCTCGGGAATGAAAAAAACAGTGGGTAAAATTCATGCTTCCGGCTTGCTTTTTTATTTTGGGCCTTTTCGCGAAAAAAATCATCGAAACCAATTGACATCGGACTAGTTTCGAAGGTCTCGACGTGAGAGATCCAAAGGTGAAAATGGTTCACGATTTAGACGCATGGTATAAGAGATAGAATATTTTAAATAAACGGATCTACGAAAAAGGAAAAACTCCGAGGTTGTGACAAGGGACTCACATGCAATGCGCCACTTTAGTGATTTCGATAACATCTGTGCGACACATTGGGGGCAGCGAGTGCACAATTCCTATTCCACGGTAGTTCGCCACGAAGAAACCGCTGCCCCCCACGCCCCGCTGCATATAAGTGGGCCGGCCTAGGTAGAGCACGCACGATTTTGGGAAGGATCTAAAACCTTCCCAGATCTGTTTTTATTTTCCAGTTTTTTCCTTTTTTAGTTTTGTTTTTGCTTTTTCATTTTGTTTTAGTTTCTTTTCTTTTTCCTTTTAATTTTCTTCGTCATTTCCTTTTTTATTGTTTCTTTTTTCTTTTTTCTCGTTCTCCTCAACATTTTTTTAAAAAAACTGTGAGCATATTTTTTCACAGAATTAAAAATATGTTCACCTAATTAAAAAACGTTCATGAAATTGAAAAATTGTTCATCGTATTCAAAAATTGTTCACCATAACTTAAGAAAGGATTCATCAAAGTTCATCCGATTTCGAAAAAGTTTTCTTGAATTGGGAATTTGTTCACCAAGTTCAAAAAAACAAAAATGTTCATCTAATTGAATTTTTTTATCATATTCAAAATTTGTTCGCATAAATTTTGAAAATATTCATAAAATTCAAAAAATGTTCATCCATTTTTTAAAACTTTCATCAGATTTAATAAAATATTCTTTGAATTGAGTATTTGTTCATCAAGTTGAAAAATTGTTCACCAAATTCAAAATTTGTTCATTAATATCCAAATTCACGAACATTTTTTGACATCACGAGCATTTTTCAAATTCTTGAACATTACTCCAATTCAGGAACATTTTTTGGCTCCACTAAGTTTTTAAAAATTCGCATTTTTGAATTTTGGAAAATTTTGAAATCCCAAATTATTTAAAGAAGAACAAACAAAAATGGAAAGAAAAAACCAAGGAAACAAAACAAGAAAATATGGGGTGCCGCACTGCCGCTCATTGGCCGACCCAAATGGGCTCACGGGGGAAGAGGGGGTACCCGCATGCCGACACGCGGGCACCCCCTCTCTCCCTGCGAGCCCGCACACAAACTTCTAAGATCGGTCGAACCGGGCAATAGAAGCTTCCCATAACCGACCAGTCGAGGGCCTAGCTGCTAACCTTATGAGAAAGGCAGATTGGATAGTTAGCAAAAGCGCACCCGACACCTATTGGATCAACTCAATGCATGTTGGACCGCATTTTTTCTATTTTGTATTTTCCTTTTGTTTATTTATACCTTTCCCTTTTATTTTGTACGTTCTTTCTTTTATTGTGTTTGCTTTTCCTTTCTCCGTTATATTTTCAAAAGTATGATTAGTTTTCTTCAAATTTTATAAACATTTTCATAAAATTTGATTCTTTTTGAAATTTACAAATATACTTTAAAATTTATAACCATTTCCAGAATTTAGTGGAATTTCTTTTTATTTTTGTTAATATTAAAGTACATGGCTATTAATTAAAATTCCTCATACATTTTTAAAATTCGTATTATTTTAATGTTTCTAATTTGAATAAAAAATCTATGAAATAAAAAAATTCAATTTTTTTTTGGCTCAATGTGGTATATAAGCCTGGTCCATTTTAGCTCATAGCAAAGTCGCGTGCGTGCGTGCTCACGCAATGTAACAAATTGCAAAAACGTGGTTAGTGAAGGGATCTTCAGGAATGAACACAACAATCCTCCAAGAGATCAACCATCGAGCTTTATATTTTGTTTCCTGCTCATTTGTTCATGAAGGACGTCGTTCTAATGTTGAAGCTCATAACTTAACAAAATACACTATTTCTCTACCTCAAGGTCACCATGTGTGGTTTTTGAACCCGCGTGACCCTAATGTAATTCCTGTAAACCTTTTATTCGAGCAATAAAGTGAGTGTGTTCCCCCTACAAAACGCATGGGTTAGGGGATAACTTGGTTACCAGTTTCGGAAGGTCCATGGTATGTTTTTTTTCCGGTTTTCGAAGGTTTATGATGTATTTTTAGTTTCTTTTTTTGTTGTTTTCTCTATCGGTTTTATTTCTTCCCTTATTTATTTCTCGTTCCTTTTTATCACTTCTCTTTTAAAAAATTGTTCCCAAAATTTTAAAATTATTCCTATAAAAAATCCCAATTTTTTTAACAAAATAAAATATCTAAAAAGTAAAAAAGTCATTTTTACATATTTTTTTACAATTTCCAAAACTGCTCAGAAAAACTTTAAAAATATATTCACATTTAAAACAGATGCTCACTGTTTTTAGGAAAATATTCACAAAACGTTAGCTTTTAAAATAAATAAGTATTTCAGCTTTTCTGGGAAACTAACAAACCAACTAAAACGTGTAAAACCGAAAAAAATCACTAGAAAACCGATAAAGAAATAATAGGAAACATCGAGCGACGAATGGGTCGCCCATAGTGATCCCTTTGTGGTTTATTAAGAAAATTATTCCTACTCCCTAGAAGAACTCATTGATGTCTTTGATCCCCTCATATGGTATTGTCATAAATCATCAAAACCAAAAATAAAAACTAAGGTATAATGAAGATGCACTTTCAACAAAGAATGTTTACAATGAAATATTATAAGTGGGGTACTATTGTGCAAATTCGGCTTGGACCTAGTAAACCTCATTCTTGGTGAACCCGAGAAAGCAGGTGCTTATGTTAGATTGCCATTAGGATTTGGCTACAAAGTAGAAACTTGGATATGGATGCAACAAAATGGCTCTCGAGCTCATCTGTTCGGAGGTGAACAAACAGGAGGTGATGCACACTTTGGAGGTTGTCAATGCGAGCTTTGAAGGGAAGTACCTTGGTTTTCCTACTCCAAATGGCGGTTATCTAAAGGGAAATTGAAGAGCGTTCAGCACCAGCTTACCAAGAGAATTATCCAATGGGGGGAGCTCATGTCTCAGGCAGGAAGAGAGGTCCTTATCAAGGCCGTAGCACAAGCCCTTCCGACGTTCCTTATGAGCATTTTCAAGTTCCCAAGAAGCACATGCGATGACCTTGCACGCATGATCCGGAGCTACTGGTGGGGCGCATACAGAGGGAAGAGGAAGACACACTGGAAGGCATGGGATCACTTGCTGTGGCCAAAAGCTGCTGGTGGGATGGGTTTCAAGGATTTTAGGATGTTCAACCAAGCCTTGTTGGCAAGGCAAGCTTGGAGATTGCTGGTCAACCCTGAGAGCCTTTGCGCAAGAGTCTTGAAAGCACGTTACTATCCCAATGGACGGCTAGAGGACACGGTTTTCTCCACAAATGCATCACAAACTTGGCAGTCCATCGTCCATGGGTTGGAGCTTTTGAAACAAGGCCTGATTTGGCGTATTGGTAATGGCAGATCGGTTTGCATTTGGAGGGACCCTTGGATCCCTCACCCCACTGGTCGCCCTCCAATATCGCAACAAGGTAGATGTAGACTGCGAAGGGTCAGCGAATTACTTGATGAAACGGGTGCATGGCGGTCAGACTTACTGCAGCAGTACTTTTTGCCTGTTGACGTCCATCATATCATGAAGATAAAGGCCTCTCCACGGCTAGGCGATGACTTTATTGCATGGGGGGCTGAACGTACCGGTATCTTCACCGTACGTAGTGCGTACCGGCTGGCACTCGAGGACAAGTTGCGTCCCTCTTCAGTCGCGGCGAGCAGGGCACCGGACGGGCGACGTGCCGTCTGGGCATTTTTATGGAGGTGCCCTGCTCCTCCAAAGGTGCGTGTTTTTGGTTGGCGTGTGGCTACGAATGCTCTCGCAACTTGGGCAAATAAATTTGCACGCCAGATGGAGCTTACTGACGTGTGCCCTCTCTGTGGTCTCGAGCGCGAGAACACGTTTCATGTGTTTTGTAGGTGCCCAAGAGCTGTTGATCTGTGGCAATCCATGGTGCAAGTTGGGCGGATACCTGATGTTAAATCAATCCGCAATACAGGACCGAAGTGGTTCCTGAATCTCATCGCGGAGTGTGACGAGGGTGACCGCCTGAGAGTCCTCATGCTTATGTGGAGGTGCTGGCACGTGCGTAACGAGATCCAACATGACAAGACACTGCCGCCCATGGAGGTGTCCCGACGGTTCCTTCAAAGCTACGTCACCTCACTGTTGGGGATCCAACAATACCGGGCCGGAGACTGGGACAAAGGAAAGATGGTCATCCAACTAGAGGGAGCGGAGCAGCCAATATCGCATGTGGACGTTAGCTGGAAGTCTCGGCGCAAGTGGAGCCCACCTCCGGAAGGTTGGGCGAAGCTCAACGTGGATGGGTCATTGTCACACGAGGATGGAAGCGCCGATGCCGGCATGATCTTGCGCGGGCACGGCGGCACCATCATTTTCTCTGCATGCCGTTCACTTCGGCCATGCCCGGACCCATTGCACGCTGAGTTGGCCGGGTGCACGGAGGGACTCGGCCTAGCTTTGCAGTGGACGGAGTTGCCGATTATCCTGGAGTGTGACAGTATGCAGGCCGTGCAGATGATCAAGGCAAAAGGACCGGATCGTTCCCAGCATGCAATGGTGGTCTCAGAAGTAAAGAGTCTTATGGGTACAAGGGAGTGTTGTGTTACTCACATCTCTAGAGAGCAAAATAATGTTAGTTATGTGTTAGCAAACTTCGGTCGAACGGAGAAGCGTACTGTGGTCTGGCTCCGCTCTGGACCTGCTAATGTCCCTAGTCTGTGTAGGGATGAATTCGTGTGGTCTTGAGTAATACAATCCTTTTACCCCCGCAAAAAAGAAAACAATAGAAAAAAATAAAAATAAAAATGTCTTTTTGGCATGGAAGATGTTTGAGTGTGTGATGTCCATGCCAAATTTGATCGTGTTTGGATATCTAAGTAGCTCTCGAAAAGCAAAATCAAGGTTTGTGAGATAGTTTACTGTTTATGCACTGTTTGGATCAGGTTTTTTTTTTGCCAAGAGCTTCTCAGATTGTCTGAACACGATGAAAATTTACCCAGACATCACGATTTGAGCATCTTCCATGTCAAAAAATTCAGTTATTTTAAAATTTTCTTGTTGTTTATTTATTGTTCACTGAGATCAGATGAGCTTGCGTACAGAATTGAATACTCCCTTGGATATTGAAGCGGGTGGAATTCTGTGGGGACTATATCGCATATAATAGAGTTTTCCTGTGAAAAGAATTCATCAAAGGTCCCATGGTCTAGTGGTTAGGACATTGGACTCTGAATCCAGTAACCCGAGTTCAAGTCTCGGTGGGACCTGTTTTTTTTGTACCTAAGCTCAGAAATGCTTTCAATTCTTACTACTTGATAGGAAACACCATTATGAATGTATTGGGGATTTAATTTTTTGTAGTTATCAGCGGTAGTTCACTACCACTGCCCCACAGGAATCAAACAGAAGTGATCACTTTCGTTGGTCAGCAATCTTCGCACATCGACAAGTTTGCAAGGAGTTTGCTTTTCTTCACGGGCCCCACTGATCGTATACATGTCTTGTTATTAATAACTATTCCATCCATCCCATAATATAACAACGGTTCGTATACATGTCATGTTGCTAATAACTACTTTTAACTTTTTGTTCAAACGCAATACAAGACGCAGACGCTCATACATACACATACACTTCACGCATGCACACTCTATCCCTACGAGAACCCAAAAAACTAAGGCGGCACATAATCTTAAGATTGACAAAGTCACCACAAACGCTTTCGTAGTCGTCGGGAGCGTCTCCTCCCACTGAACGCACGTCGCCGGAAGGTCTACAATACATCGAGAAAAATGTGAGCACCGATAAATTTAGGACTTAAACCCTAATGGCTTGGGAATACCATCATCCTCCTAACATAGTACCTCTCATGTTAATACGTTATCTTAGAGCTTGTGCTGATGAATTTGTTTGGCTGTAGATTTTGGATCCCATAATGAGTAGTATAATTGGTTCTTCTCCTATCGAAGCGCCAAAGAAAATAGAAACTTTTGATGTGGTACATGTCTGTCACCGGAGCTACTGGTGGCACTCGAGTAAAGGAGTATAGAGATTTCTTTTGCCATTTTTTTTGATAAACATAGAAGGAATGACTTAAAAACTAGGTTGTTGAAAGATTGATATATAGGAAATATTCCTCTTTGTAGAAAGTTTTAGTAACATTTTGGTAGCTAGTCTTTGCTAATGAATTAAATCGTGTTATCTCCCGCAAAAAAGACAGAATTAGCTTGTGTTATGACGGTACCATGCCCCCCTTGTGCATCTACGGAGAACAGGAGTAGGGCGGCCCAAGCCTAGGACCCCTATACTACTTTAGATCGACATACTACAACCCCGACCGGCGGGGAAATATCTGATACTCTCATCCCTAGGGTGCTCCCGGTGCTTCAAAACCAAGTAGCACATTTTTAAATGTTTGATAAATTCTGAAAAAAAATTCAGCACATTGATACAACATCAAAGTATGTTGTCAAAAAAATTGAAATTGAAATTCAAAACATAGCTTGAGAAACATAAACGACAAGTTCGACAGTAAATAGTACACAACATAAGTTGGGCTTTAGATTAGGCCCATTATCACATTGATGTCCATTTTATCATTTTTGTATCTCGGGCAATGTTTCAAATTCTGATTTGAATTTTTGTGACAACATACATTGATGTTGTGCCAATGTGTTGGATTTTTTCAGAAATTTTTGAACATTTTAAAATGTGCTACCAAGTTTGGAGCACCGGGAGCACCCTAACTGTGGGAGTACCAGATATCCCCTCCCCCCCCCCCCGACCGGCCATTGACCATGCATTAGTGATGTGCATTAACAATGATCGGCCTCTACTATGGCGCCGGTGATATCGACTTTTGGGCTCGGCAAAATGGTTATCACGGACATGTCTAAAATTGGCCGATTGGTAATAGCTTGCCACGATGATAAAAAAGACCAAAGGTAATCATTGATCGACATCAGCCGCTATATATGACTCGTTTGTGTAGTCTATTCAAATCAGACTCTTCGCTTTTACTGCTGTTCAGTATTGCATTCTTCGCGGCGTGTTATAATCAACCTTCACTGCCCCTCCATAATGGAAACCCTAATTGCCCACCCCGGTACGACACTCTCTTCACTGTTCTCGGCACCACTCTCTCCTGGCCATCACCATTCCTGGCCACATATATTCTCTCCTCTTCTACTTCCACTCTCTCCCGGTTGCGTTGGTCGGAGAGAGTCCTGCGCCACGGTCGGCATCATGCATTGCAAGACGCGGATCGATCATCGTCCAACACCATCGTCCGTCTAATAGGAAGTTGCATCTCGTCTCGTAGTCGGACGTCGGGTCTCCCGCGCATGTGTGTGTGTGTGTGTGTGGAGGGGGTCATAGACTCGTCATGTGCTTCATCATTATTTGACCGCGAATGCGACCTGACCACAATGGTGAGCTCTAATCCTTTTGACTAGTGTTCAAATGAAAAGTGTGCTATGCATCTTGTGGGGTCATTATTATAGTGCTATTAATTTGTATGTTAGTTTACTCTGCAAGTTAGCATGTTATTTGTGCACATAAAACTAGATCTAGAACCTTAAAGGCCTGGCTACGAATGTTTTATTCATATCACCGATGATGAAAGGCATGAATATGAAGGTTTTATTCATTTCACCAATGATAGAAAGCTAAAAATATATGTTTTAGTAATTTTGTCCACATGATTTCATACATAGCTTAAACAAACTAGCATATGATATTGCTTGGATGATATGTGAGACAAGTAATACCTACTTATTATTGTACTTGTTTTTTGTCTTCACATTAATAGTACACTTTGTACTATCACTTTTATTACTATGTGTTTGGCTATCAACTATAGCAAATAAACATGTTATATCTTTTGTGCAAACATGCTTATTGACAAACATTGTTGCTGTTGTGACTTTTAAGTGTAATGCATATAACACTTTTTTGTAAGAATGTTTTGTGCAGTGCTACTAAAATGTCACATAGGGGACGTTATACTATTTAGGTGCACTACACAAAATGTTTCAGCAAAATTGAACAATGGCCGCAGTTTGAATTAGGCCTTCTTGGCAATTTTTGAAACAATTGTAAGTTTGCCACTTACTCTAGATTTACTACTTTTATCAAGTTGCTATTTATTATGCATTGTTGGTTCTTAAACAAAAATTATATTTGTTAAAATTCTGGGGAAGTCATTGTCGTGGATCTAAGACTGGCAGTAGAATGGGGGGGGGGGGTAGGAATGAGGGGGCAAGATCCTAGCTATGGCGAAGTTGTAGACATGAGTTTTACGAGTTCAGGCCCTTTGCGGAGGAAGTAATAGCCCTACGTCTCGGTGCCCGAAGGCAGCCAACTGGATTATGTATGTGTGTGTTTACAAAGGTGCGAACCCTTGTGCCAGTGGAAGGGGGTGGCTTATATAGAGTGCGCCAGGACCCCAGCCAGCCCACGTTACAAGGGATTTAAGGTACATCAAGAGGGGGTCGTTACTGGTAACGCTAGCAATTAAGTGACATAAATGCCTATTAAGTCTATGAAGTAAACGTCCGACCGTTGTCGTGCAGAGTGACTTTAGTTCTTCTGTCCGTCGAGTGATAATTGTTGTGGTCGAGTGACTTTGGATCTTTCGAGTGGAATGTCTCGTAGTCGAGTGGATGATGTTATCCCTTGAATGCTTCTGGTTTTGGGATGGTGCCCTAGGGGAGGCTATCTAGGTCAGGCCTATGACCCTACCCTAGGTACATAGCTTCATCATTAGCCCCCAAATGGTTCAGGGTTTGAGTGGAGAAGGAGTTGAGAACACCTCTGATTCAATTTTCACGCTTTGGAAGCGCCTGATTGGGACCCAGTGAACAATCATGATGACTTCAACTTCTTTTTCAGTCGCCTTGATCCATTCTTGGTTCTGTCGAGTGAACTTTTACTACTATGCTTCGAGTGCTGATATGGGAAAATTTTTCTATCTGACAAGTTGCTCTGCTACTCGTGGATATTCTAGGATTTGAATTTCGAGAAGCGCGCGGGGCGGAGGAGGCCGCAGTAATCGGGTTGGATTAGGCAGGGCTGCCTCGATCGCCGCGCCACCTTTTTCACCACATACTGCACGCGCGACTGTTGCAGGATTTGATAGGATCGCCTGGACCCACATGTTAGCCACTCGGAAACGACCTCATATAAGGTGCCGGATTGGGGTTTTTTGCACAGTGCGTTCCCATTCTTCTTCATTCTCCCCTGCTTTCTCCGCCACATCTACCTCTGCTCCCGGCGCCACCGCTCTGCTCAAGCTCCGCCCGCTGCAATGGGAAAGGAGAAGACGATGACCTTGGAGCGCGTGAAGAAGGCGACGGCGAAGGTGAAGGGGAAGAAGTCCACCCGGGGCGGATCTTCGTCGAGGTCCGGCCTGCTGCGCGGTTGGATCCAGGGCGACTGGATTCGATCGACGATTCGTCAGGACGACATCGATGATCTGGTTGAAGGGGGACTGATTCCCCACGAATCGGCGCGGCTCCCGGAGGGCGAGACCGAACCGCATCCGCAGGAGGGTGAGTGCGTTCTCCTCGCCACCCATGTTGACCGCCGATTTTCCTTGCCTCCCCATCCTTTTTTCCGAGGCTTCTTGAACTTCTTTGGAGCACAACTCCACCACTTTTCCCCCAACACCATCGTGTACCTTGCTGCCTACGTGTCCATGTGCGAGAAATTCTTAGGTTGTAGGCCACACTGGGGTCTCTTCAAGCACATTTTCACGTGTCGTTCCCAGTCGGTTAAGAAGGCCAACCCGAGTGACGAGAGGACGCACGTGATCCAGATGTGCGGGGGTCTTGGGATTCAAATGAGAGGTAAAAGCACCTTCCCAGCCATGATCCTTCCTGAGTCAGTCCGAGGATGGCTGTCGACCTGGTTCTATTGCAAGGACCAGCCGACTGCAGGCCAGTCGACCGGACTTCCTCCCTTCTCCATGGCTCGGGTCGAGAAGCCCTCCGCCTTAAAAGTGATCCCAGAGGAGAAAGCGCAGGTGAAGGTGTTGGTCGAGCGGGTAGTCCAACTCGTCCGTGATGGCGTGACTAGCATGGATCTGTTGGAGGTCTTCCTTAAACGACGCATTCAGCCGCTTCAAGCCCGTGACCATCCGATGTGGATGTATTCGGTTATTGAGGATTCCACTCGAATCCACCCAGAAGAGGTCGACGAGGACACGGTGGAGAAGTGGCTGAGAGGTATCACTGGCAACAAAGATAACCCCAGGGGGTCTAGGAGAGTCCCTCCACTCGACAACTCGCGCCAACTAGACAAGGTCTGACTCTAAATTGCCGAGTGTTCTCTTGATTCATCACGTAACTGCTCATTGACAACCGACTGATTTTTGCTTCGCTTGTTATCTTTCAGGCCCGAGATGTACTCGATGCCCAACGGGGAGCAGGAGCAGGATCCAGAGGGGGAGGCGAGCGGAGGCGAGAGCGGCGAGTGGCACTCTGATGAAGAGGAGGATGAGGAGAGTGACGACCCGAGTGATGAAGAAGAGGTCGACTCACCTCCCTGTAGGGAAAGGCGATCCAAGCACACTCATGACCCGACAAGCATCCACGACAAAGTGACCGCGCCGACTGGACAATCGTCAAAGCTCCCTCGGACATCTTCTCCAGCGTCGACTGAGAAGGCACCGAAGCAAACAAAAGCTACACCGTCGAAGTCGCCGAAGGCCTTGGCCAAGATCAAAGTGGTCGTTCCTAATGTTTCCGAGTAATAGTTGTATCTGATTTCTTGGTCGACCCGCTGTGATAGACGTGACTAACTGAATATTAAAATTTGCAGAGCTGCTACCTCCGGGACTTCCACCCGCAAGTATGAAGATGAAGAAATGGAAGATGCAGTCACCTCCAACCCAGGTACAACTCTCATAGACCTGTCTTTGGTTATTCGGTCGATTAAATTCTGACGATTGATCTGGGGTCGACTGATCTCTTTGTAGCTCCTCCCAATATCATTGAGCTTCCAGATGATGACAAGGACGTGCCGCTGAGGCCTAGGAGGAACAAGAAGGCGTCAGCTTGCAAGACATCCCAATCGGTACCGGCGATAGAGCCAGTGGTTCAACAGCTTGAAGATGTGAGCTGGGCTTCTGTTACTTTTGTTGATCCAGTATCGAGTGAATGCCCCACATTGTCGACTGTGCCAGTCCTTGCTTCAACCGTCCAACTTCATGCCTCGGAACTTCAAGCTGCTGCGTCTGGACCGTCAGTCCCATTCTCCACCAATCATCACGTTCCAGAAAGCCAGGCGGACGCCGCTGCAGAAGCCATTCGCCAGGCTGGCATAATGATGGAGCGAGTGAAGGTGGTGCATGAAAATAGTCAGGCTGCTTACGACGCCAGCGCGGCCTTTGAGCCAATGTCCAGGTAAGTTGGATTCCGACTGAACTTTGTTCTGTTAGGATATGCCACCTGAAGACCTTTCTCCGTGCAATTTCTTGTTATCCTGCACTTCGCATCTGCACACCCACTGGGTGTTTGGCATCTTTGTTGTTTTCACTCTTCCACTCGGTATGGGTGGACCATGTCGAGTGGAATCTAAACCAGTGGGAGCACGCTAAGTGCACCCACTGGGTGTAGTCCCCAAGACCACAGTCGACTACTGGCAGTCGGTTGGGGTCTGAGTACGTCCTTTTCTCTCTTTTTTTCTTCCACTCGGTCTGGGCGGACCATGTCGAGTGGAATCTGAATCAGTGGGGGCACGATAAGTGCACCCACTGGGTGTAGTCCCCGAGACTACTGTATAATGTTTGATTCTGCAGTAGTCTTTAAAGATTTATTCACTTGGAAATAAATGATCTTTGATCTTGTCCATTGACGTCTCTTTTGCCCATTGTAGAAATCCTGTGCGCTTTTGTCCAAGTTCGCTGAATTCAAGGAAAAATAGAGACAACTCAACCTTGACTTGGAGCTGGCCCATCAAAACTTGAAAAAGGCTCAAGATGAAGTGGCTGGTACGGAAGGTAACGACCTGTCGACTATTTATTTTGACTCAAGTTATCTCTTCGTTCTTTTGTCTGACCCCCGTGTGTTGGGGATCGTAGCAGAAATTAAAATTTTTTTATGCATCACCAAGATCAATCTATGGAGTATTCTAGCAACGAGGGGAATAGGAGTGCATCTACATACCCTTTTAGATCGCGAGCGGAAGCGTTCAAGTGAACGGGGATGATGGAGTCGTACTCGCTGTGATCCAAATCACCGATGACGAAGTGCCGAACGGACAGCACCTCCACATTCAACACACGTACGGTTGGGAAGACGTCTCCTCCTTCTTGATCCAGCAAGGGGGGAGGAGAGGTTGATGAAGATCCAGCAGCACGACGGCGTGGTGGTGGATGCAGCAGGATCCCGGCAGGGCTTCGCCAAGCACAAGCGGGGAGGAGAGGTGTTACGGAGGGAGAGGGGGCGCCAAGAGCAAGGTTCGGCTGACCTCCCTCCCTTACACTATATATAGGGGCTAGGGGGGGGCATGCCCCCTTGGAGATCCCATCTAAAGGGGGGGGGGTGCGGCCCCTGGGGGCAACGGCCCCCTTAGGGTTTCCAACCAGGGGGGCGCATGCCCCCTCGGGGGGCAATGGCCCCCTAGGGTTTCCAACCCTAGGCGCCTTGGGCCCTTGGGTGGGGCGCACCAGCCCATCAGGGGCTGGTTCCCACGCCACTTCAGCCCATGGGGCCCTCTGGGATAGGTGGCCCCATCCAGTGGACCCCCGGGACCCTTCCGGTGGTCCCGGTACAATACCGGTAACCCCCGAAACCTTCCCGCTGGCCGAAACTGGACTTCGTATATATAAATCTTTACCTCCGGACCATGCCGGAACTCCTTGTGACATCCAGGATCTCATCCGAGACTCTGAACAACTTTCGGGTTACTGCATACTAATATCTCTACAACCCTAGCGTCACCGAACCTTAAGTGTGTAGACCCTACAGGTTCGGGAGACACACAGACATGACCGAGACGCCTCTCCGGTCAATAACCAACAGCGGGATCTGGATACCCATGTTGGCTCCCACATGCTCCTCGATGATATCATCGGATGAACCACGATGTCGAGGACTTAATCAATCCCGTATTCAATTCCCTTTGTCAATCGGTACGGTACTTGCCCGAGACTCGATCGTCGGTATCCCAATACCTTGTTCAATCTCGTTACCGGCAAGTTACTTTACTCGTACCGTAATGCATGATCCTGTGACCAACCCCTTGGTCACATTGAGCTCATTATGATGATGCATTACCGAGTGGGCCCAGAGATACCTCTCCGTCATACGGAGTGACAAATCCCAGTCTCGATTCGTGCCAACCCAACAGACACTTTCGGAGATACCTGTAATGTACCTTTATAGTCACCCAGTTACATTGTGACGTTTGGCACACCCAAGGCACTCCTACGGTATCCGAGAGTTGCACAATCTCATGGTGTAAGGAAATAATACTTTTATGGGATGGATTTACTGCAGTAGGATTGGATTGGAGTTTACTTTTAAGCATTCTTTATGGGAGTCGGGGCTTTCTGATTTGAAGTTGCTGGAAAAGAAAGGACTCAGCTTCCGCAAAAGTGATCGATGGAGAAGCTCAAAAGTCTCAATCCACCACTAGCTATCATTCAAGTTTGCACTTATCGAGCTCATCCTTACCTTTGCGCTTTAGCTACTTGTTCCCACTAACCCATTTCATTTTCTTAGCTGGATCCTTCAGAAAGTATCTCTTATCGCTTGTCCAGAACCTGGATGTCAACCTTAGCCAGAGCCTGTATCTCATCAGTCTCCATCTGAGCCTCAATCGTGAACTGAAGATGACGCGCGGTCAGTGAGGAATGAATTCGAAAACCCGTACTTGGAGCATTATTGCACTTGGGATAAAGTAGATGTCGAAACAGCTTCTTCTTCAAGTTCGCTATCGTGAGGGATGTCTATGATAATATGCTCACTGCATATGAGTTAGTTCATTCCATGAGGTCGAGGAAAGGTTGAAACCATTTTAGAGCTAGGCGGGGTCTCTCAGATGCAGACTAACCCATTTCAACGTGAAGCATCGCATCGGCTTGTGATCCTAAATCTAGTGATTGATTATTGACTTGTCAAGGGCAGGTTGGTGTCTTAATGTGGAGGAATTCCGTACCTAAGATAAGAAGTTTCATTTCATGCCTACCGTAGTCCCTATTTTATTGGGCATAGTCCCCCTTACCTACTCCCGAGAGTAGAAAATCAACATTTATGTCGTTCTTAATAAGAAAGAGATGCTCGGGTAGCAAAGTGGCCTACCATTAGGTATTGTTTGAGCCCGTAACTTCCATTAGGAGAGGCATCCTTGCTCAGTTTCAACTGGTGGTTACTTAAGTTTATTTTCTCTGCCGGATTGCGTTTCAAATTCAGACTTGTCTTTGTTAAACAATGCTTTCGGGTTGCCTAGACCAGAGAATTCAAGAAATAGAGACGCACATTGCCTAATTGGTAGTTTATTTCCCATGATAGCTTTACTCAAGTGGAAATCCTTTGAATCGAACAAAAAGTTCGTAACCGCTAGGCTGCATCGCCCCCTTCAACCAGAATCATCTAGATTACAGATTTCAGAACTGCATTTTGCAAGAAGAGAGTGCCTCCCATTCTCTGGAGTAACGATAATAATAACACTCCATGTCGCCTTCAGGCTTGGATCCATGCCTTGCATCTTCTTCTTTCTCAGAAAAGAACTCAGATCGTTTAGATTCTTTGCTAGGAGAGTCCCCGGCTTTCGAGCCCTACTCGTGGGAGTTGCTTTATCCATCATTGCTATTGGCATCTTGGCGTTAAAAAATTCGTTTATATAAACACTTTTTACATAGCAGAATCCTTCTCAGGTTGATTTGTGTGCCACTCGTCATCAGACAGTGAAACGTCCGGTCTAGCCCTTAGCTGAGAGATCTTCACTCTTGTCCTGCCATCCATATCCGTGCCCACCCGAACCATGGGAAAGAAAGTTTGTCATAAATTACTTGTACTTGAGGGCAATGATAAAGTGAAGAAAATTATAGAAACAATGAAATGAAGCTATGGCTCGAACTATTGGAGAAGCCACCATAGAATATATCCATGAGCTTCTCAAGCACTTATTCTTCCAATTACTTTGTGACGATCTCAAGGAAAAGTGAATGATTTCAATCAAGAAAAGAATCATATGCTCGATCCGTCGTAACAAGAGGGATAAGAAAGTCTCAACTCCAACCGCGGGAGCATTTACTATTTGGAAGTGTGCGAACGTAGCTGGTGGATTGGGGAAACAGGAAATCCTTGTGGTAATGCCGTGGAAATGCTACTTGTTGAATATCAAAAATATAGGATATCGAAAGGTGATGCGAGCGCTAGCTCATCTTAGAAGTGAGGTGAAAGATTTCTTTGATTTCACGATCGATCCTATTTTGCTGGTGAGAAAGCAGAAAGGATTGGAAAAAGTACCAACTTCTTGTAATTCTGTATGCCAGCTCCTATCATATGTGCTAAGAGGGCGTTAAGCGGCCTGGGACTCTTATTTATGATCTTGTTTAGGATTGGAAGAGCGGAAAAGCTAAGGTACATTAGCATGGGTTCTATTCTCGTCTTTCAAGTACCTACCCTGGTATCACCTATGTAGATTGGTGGGGCTTTAGGACGGACTCCAAAGTTGACTGTTGAATCTCAGTATGTATGGCCAAGGCTCACTCATTCAACCCGCGAGAAAAGCAAGTCTTGAACGAAGGAAGAATAGTTGCAGGATCCTGGGTTCGGTATGATCGTTCTTCCAATTCATACTAGCTACGATCTTTCCCTGCTTAGAGGATCCAACAGTAAGGGATCTACCTATGGCCAGTAAAGAACCCACCTATGGCTGGCTCCTCGGACATCTTTCGGAGCTTCTGCTTCACCGGTGTAACACAAGTGGTTCCTGGGCTTTAACTAACTAAGTGCTGGCAGTGATTTTAGGTTGGTTTCGTGGTTTCTTCATTCTTGTAGCCTGTGTTGCATGCGTTTGCAGTAGCTTTGCAGATTCAGGACTATTGGCAACAGCCGTTGACTGTCTATCTTCTTCCCAGTTCCCAGATACAAGATTCTAGGCTTTGAGCAATGCAAAATGCTTGATAGCCAGGAGGGCATTTCACTGGGGTTCCTTTGGTGGAACTAATTCTTTCTCTCTTTTCTTCATATCATAATTGAATTGATACCTGAATTCAAAGAAGAAATCAAGAGACAACGTTCCTGTTCCAGTTGGGGTCCAGACGGCTTTCATACACACGAATCTTTCCTTTCTTTTGGTCATGCGCAGGATTCAACTCAACTGAATACATTACATAACATATTTTTGATAGATCGATTCTTCTTGTCCGCAAGGGCAATAACGTTCTAAAGATGGGTACGATCGGTTGCACAACCATAACTCAAAATGGAGTAGTTCTTGACTACTTATACAACTCTTTGGGGTCCAAAGATACTCTAAAATACTCATCAGGTTCGATACGATATTAATAGTGCTTAGCACTAACTTTCTTTGACCGGACACCACCACTGGCTTGTACTTAAGAATGGGTCTTGGCTGAAGGTATCGATATCCGGTGCAAATCAACTTGACACCATGGTTACGGTGAGGAAGGATCAAGTTTTATGCTCGCGCTTAGTGGGAAACCATACAATTATCAACTCTGCCTCCGTTCCCCCTCTTTACCCCTATCTGAGCCCAATCGTGAAACCCACTCCTCAAATGATGGATTAGGTGAAATGAAACATGTAGACGTCGTTCTTCAAATCCTTAGAAATCATATTAGAGTCTTGCTGGATCCATTAACACAAACAAGTGCAAGCGTTGGTACCTTCAGAGGTATGCCACAGGGCTCACTACTCGGATTAACACTTTCCAAACTAAATAGCTGTACACCAGAACACATCCCATACAATCGGCCCAAAGAGCATCAATAAGCAGGCCTACTAAATAGGCATAGAGATACATTAGCCGAGTTTGCTTACAACAACTGCTATCACTCTAGCATCGGAATGGCACCTTTCGAAGCACTCTACGGGAACCTTTGTCGTACCCCGATTTGTTGGGGTTGGCACGTACCGACCGACGGGGCCACAGAAGATGAAGGAGAGTGCCTAGTAGATTCCACTTATTCTAGATTAAAAGCATTTCAGGACCAGGTACGCCGACCACGATATTTGGAGTTTGCAGTAGGTGATCATGCTTGACTTCGGCTTGAACCTACAAAGAGTGTGATGCGTTTTGAGTGAAGGATTAGGTATAGCTGACCGATACATCGGACCTTTCTTGGCCCATATCCCCCTAGCCCTTACTCCCTTGTTTCGGTGGTTGGTCTCTACCTTTTTCTGTCTCTTGGCTAGTTTGTCTTCCTCTTCTTTTTGAGGGTAACATAGTAAAAATCCTTTATTTCAGGGGATTTCCCTTTTCTTTCCAAATGAATTTATGCTTAGTCTAAAATTGGTAAATACCAAATAATATATATATATATATATCATTATTTGAAATATGTACCAGTTTCCTGAAACTAACAAATAGAGTTATAGCTTTGATTGACTTACTAGCTTACGGGAACGCTTTGAATCTCAACTTACTTTGAACGAGTGCTTCCCACATAGATTGCTGGAAAGAGGAGTGAGCCGGGGCAGAACTTGAAGCACGGGAGAAGGAAAAAGAAGTATACAAGGGGTGCGTAGTTGGTATATGTACGGTATAGACCTTTCTTTGTGAATAGCTAGTTCAGTTACAAGGGTGTATACAAAGGTCTGCTTATAGGTTGAAAAAGCCTGTAGAGATAGCCTAGATAGCCAAGAAGATATACGTATTTCATAGAGCTAGCTAATAAAGCTTTTGTTAACTTCAAATACGCTATTGAATGCAACGGCAAATAAAGAAGAAGAAAGTGCCAGAGCTAAGAGCTAATAGATTCCCAGTCTATGCATGGATAAAGGAATGATAAGAGCTATGAGCAGTTTATTAAACTACACTACGGCTAATATATATAAGGACAAATCAACTAGAAAAAACCGTTGCCAAAGAAACCATTTGTTTAAGCGTATTTGTTCGCGCTAGGCTAAAAAACTAGATAGAAGAACTAGAGGCCGCCAAGGTCTTCAACCATTAGCAGGTAGGATCCTTTGCTTACTACTTGAAGCAGAAACCTAGAAGAGGAATTCTTTCTATTCCAAAATCCATCTTCTTCCGGTCCGCTTCATTCATTCCCTTACTAATAAATCCAATTCATCGCTAATGGCGAAACCAGCCTGTATGTACACCGCACAACTAACCGTTGCTTGGTAGGTTCGATCAGCTCTTCTCACCTTTCCGTCGACATCTACTAAGGCTTCAGCTTAAGTGGGTTCAGCCGCCCCAAATCTGACTCGATCCAGGGTTATATATCATAAAGGGCTTCGACAAGGGGTTTGATTCGTTCTTTGAGCAAAAAGATAAGGTCGGAATACCGGAGTTCTTTCTTTGCTTCCAAGAACATAGATTCCTTCTTCAACCCAGGTCATGACCGAGGGCGGGCATCTCACTTGCATATCTAGAGCCCAGCATCTCTCCTGAACGACACCTTCTGCAGACTCTACTGGTGGTATTTCCCGAGGCGAGGGTAAATATGTGCATTCATATCGGTCAGGAAACGACCATGACTCTTCTTCTTTCCGGGAAGCTATGGGCACCTCACAATTCTTATACGACATTAGTGGAAGCGAACATTCGTAGCATTCATTGTCACTAATCATTGACAACAGAAGAAAAAGAAGCCGTACGACAACTTAAGGAATCTTTAGATTTGGCGGCTATAGACTCAAAGGGCACAGACAGGCTGCTGGTACTTTTTTTAGCTAACTAAAGTCCAACTTCCTTTGCCGAAATAGGATGAAACGGATCAGCCGATTCAACTTAGCATTACCCGACTCGTAACTTCAAGCACAACCATCCATCTCAATCCAAAATCTCCGATCGTCTGTGATCCAAACCCAAACTCTCCTCCGGTTTTGGATATATAGACAGTGCCTGCTCTCAAACCAACCAAGACAGCAGCAAGTTCCTATCGAGAACAAGACGACAGATCAATATGACCAATTTCTATAATATCTCGGGTGAATACGTGAAAAAGTGTTGCTTAGCTCAGTGAAATGGAATAAGGAAGAGAAAGTGTAGTGTGATAAGGGAAGATGCAAGTCAATTTTGAGGTTTTCAAGCAAGGGCTGAGATAGATATACAAACCAGAAGAATTCACATCAGAAACCTTTCCTGCTTCCCCTTTTTACCCATCGGACTGGACTCACATTTTGATCTCCTACGCTTGCTTTCACAGTCCCCCTACGAGCAGCCCGGAATCAATGAAGGAGTTCATTCAGCACCGAGCCGAGCGAGCGTAGATTCAATATGCTGATTGTACCGAACGAAGGATTTGCCTTATCACGAAAGCCAGATTCGTTTCGTTTGAGGAAGTCACACGTCCTGTTCCCTATAAATAAGGAGATTAATTCTTTTTTTTTCCAGAAATCCCCTCTTCTTCCTCCTCAAGCCCCTATCACAAGACCAAGCGGATCTCATCCTGTAGAAGACTCAGAGCGGATCTATCTAATGGCATGGCTGGCTGCCGGATGTGATCTATTCTCGTGTCACATTGCTTTCTTTATTCTCCCTCCATTTTCTTCACTACTACCGCTTCTACACATAAATCAAAGAAGCATTGTGGAATAGTGGCATTTTGTTAATGGCTAAAATGTTCTTAGTGAAAGGGTTGCCGCAAAACCGGCAAACTCAGAGCGGTCTCTAAAAGTGAATAGGAGCATAGCGGCATCATCCAAGCCAAACACGTCTCCTCAGTTAAGGGTCTTCTCGCTCAAATAAGATCAAAAACATAACAACTGATTTCGCTTAATGCATGTCACCTGCCCGCTCTCAATACAGCAAGTGACTCTCTCTCACAAGACAGAGAAAGATTACCGATTCATCCAATCCAATCCAATTTGATCAGAAGTGAGTTCATTTTTGTTGTAAAGCGAAACCTTTCCTTGACAAAACCATTCTCAGCTAATAGAAGCCGAGCTATCTATCCAGATCACGGTTGAACGAAGCGAATGGAAAAGCCAAAGAAAACATAAATCCATTGCGATTAGAAACCAGTGACTCTACAGCCAGGGCTCGATGGCGATGTAAGATAGAAAGAATGGGGAGTTAGGGCTTCGGTTTCCTCTGTAGCCAGTTTCAATTCCAAATCATTTGCCGACATGCGGACTCACTTCTCTTTTATGGGATGACTTTTATTATCCAAGTTGTCTATTTACGTGGGTGAATCAAGTACAACAAGTCAGGTCAGAGCTTGTGGTAGAAGATTGGGCTCTGCTACGCAGATCCACTCAACTAGGAAAGAAGTACGCATTGCTGACTGACTGTTTGAACGATCCTAGTTACTAGTAGCTAATCAAGTCAGAGTAGGGTGGCCGAGAAGCTTCTTGCCGGTGCCCCCAAAAGCAAAGCACAGACTACTCACCCACGCGTTTTCCACCTACAGAGGGAGAAATCATCGAAATATCCTCATCCCCTGAAAGGGAACCCGAAAACAGGACGAGAGTGGATAGGGTGACTAAGGAGGCCGTAAAAATTAGTAGTGCATTTTTGAAAGATAAGATTACAAAAAGGCGAGAGCAGCATAATTGTTAGTTAAGGGTAAGAGGGGACGGGCCCGTATAGAAAGTCAATCCTTCTTTTTCCGATATGCCGCTCCGCAAGCAAGGAGTGCCACGCACGAGCGGAGCGAAAACTAAGCAAGGGGAATTCCGTCATTCCATGGAAAGCATGCGAAATCCTTTGATTGTTTATAGAATCAAAATAACTATATAGTCTTTCTTGTTCCACTTGCAAGGCAAGGAAAATAAAATGTCAGTTTCATTATTACAACCTTATTTTTTTATGTCAAAGACAAAAAGCTACGCGCAAATTCTCATTGGATCTCGGTTGTTCTTAACAGTGATGGCTATTCATTTAAGTCTTCGGGTAGCACCACCAGATCTTCAACAAGGTGGAAATTCTCGTATTTCGTATGTACATGTTCCTGCGGCTCGGATGAGTATAGTTATTTATATCACGACAGCTATAAACAGTTCCTTGTTCCCATTAACAAAACATCCCCTTTTTCTTCGCTCTTCCGGAACCGGTACAGAAATTGGTGCTTTTTCTACTTTGTTTACGTTAGTGACTGGGGGGTTTCGGGGAAGGCCTATGTGGGGTACCTTTCAGGTGTGGGATGCTCGTTTAACTTCTGTATTCATCTTGTTCCTTATTTACCTGGGTGCACTGCGTTTTCAAAAGCTTCCTGTCGAACCGGCTCCTATTTCAATCCGTGCTGGACCGATCGATATACCAATAATAAAGTCTCCAGTCAACTGGTGGAATACATCGCATCAACCTGGGAGCATTAGCCGATCTGGTACATCAATACATGTTCCTATGCCCATTCCAATCTTGTCTAACTTTTCTAACTTCCCCTTCTCTACCCGTATCTTGTTCGTTCTAGAAACACGTCTTCCTATTCCATCTTTTCCCGAATCTCCCTTAACGTAAGAAATAGAAGCTCGAGAAGGAATACCACTAAAAACCTAGTTCGCTCTCAAATAAAAACCTAGTTCACTCGCTAAAGCATCCATGGCTGAATGGTGAAAGCGCCCACCAACCTAGAAAGGAAAAATGGGTCAAAAAGTAGGTTCGATTCCTGCTGGATGCACTGCCTCTTAAAGACAGAAACAGAGGAGGGAAAGAAGGTAGTATAGGGAACTTGCTTTTGGATTCTTATCGAAAGTGAATCCCTCTAACACTTCTTTTAGTGTTTTATGAGAAAATCTTTTATAGACACAACAAGTGTGAAAATCCTTAGTCACTAGGCAAGAAAGCTCGATGGGAACAAAAAGGATACAATTAGTTCAGAATCAAAAAAATGTACAATTTCAAAGGAAAGAAGGAATGGCAAGTTTCCCTCCATTGAACATCAATCAATCTAGAAATAGGTAAAGGAAGGCGTATCATAGGGGTATTTTTCTTTTTTCTATTCACTTCCGTGGGGTTCTAAATTGAAAACATGAACACAAACGAAATCGCATTGAAATTACATAAAAAAAGAAAAGGGAGGAGTAGCTCTTGGTTTAAAGAAAAGGGAGGAGATGGATCGAATTCAGTCTTTTTCCTTTCTTTGATGATCTTCAACACATCTATTTGAATTCCCTGCGAGTGAAGGATTTATCGTATGGAGAAAAACCTCTTGAGCGCTATCTGATCTTATTTTTGTATTTCAAATATGGGACCCTTTTTAATGGGACATCCCGGCAACAGGCCTACTCATGCATGTGGCCAAGTACTCGACCAATCCTCGGGGCGAAGGGATGAACGAATTCTCGAGGTCTGGTTCATTGAGGTCAGCATCACATGAAACATTTAGCACTTCCATTCGATATTGGATGGAGTATGGCTGGAAGGTTAGCCTAGCTAGTCTTGTCAATCGGCCCTGACTCGTCTTCTCCTTGGTACCTACCGCTATTGAACTTCGGTACCTATATTCCTGAAACAAGACAAACCTTCATGAAGACCTTCTATTTTGGAATAAGATCGGACATTTCCACATTGAGGTGAAATTACATATGAGTAAAATAATCCTGGACTACAAAAGCTGCCCTTGTGTGGTAGAACCAGGTCTTCCACCGGGCGGTCAGCCAAGTACTGAAGCCCCTATCTTGATATAGAATAGAAGTGAGTTCACACTAAAATAGAAGAAGCCCTATGATTTTTTAGCCCTGCTATCAATCACTTCGGTAAAGGGATCGAAAGATTATGGTCTGAAATAGAGATTTGAGAGTCCCTCGTGTGAGTACGTGCTGAAGAGCAAGGAGTGAAAGTGCGTTCATCTTTCTTTCTGCTAGTTGTTTCCTGCTAATAGTGATTAGTGAGTGCCCCATACATAGCCAATGTCCGCCCGTGTTCACATCCAGTCTTCTCTGTACACTAGTGCAGCTTCCAGCTCTATGCTATGTATGGTAGTCGTTTGACTCGGGAATCCCTGATAAAAGCTTTTAGTCCGTGCCTGGCAGTTTCAGCCGCGGTCCAGTCCAGCAGCCTCTTTTCGATCCAAGAGTCGCATGAGAAGAAAGTTTCCGGTTAGCTTCAGTTAGTGTTAGTTAAATAGAACGGGAACCTCATAACTAGGCCAAGCCCGATCTTGGTTCCAATGCTGCAGAGAAAGGTTATGGGTAAAAAGAAGGTCTTTATCCTGGTGCTACGGAGACCGGTGTTGCTGATCGAACTCATTTTCTTTCGAGGAGATCGAAAATCTCTGAATTTCTGCGAAACGAATTTACATATTTATTGCGAGGGGCTTTGAAAAGTGAAAGGATGAAGACTGATTTAGATCCTCTGAAAGCGCAGGAAGTATGCCTTTTGAGCTTTTTCTCCACCCACCTCTGAGCATCCTGTTGGGATGGTCCTAGGAAAGACTACGTACGAGAAATCA
>NC_057800.1:653878480-654015980 GCF_018294505.1 Triticum aestivum | reverse complement strand
ATGGGAGAGGCGAAATTGTAGCTTCCGAATCTCGCTTAATTGAATCTCCTGCTCCAAGTAGAATTTCCAGGCGTTCCTTATACGAACCTCTTCAAACAGGGCTTATTTCTATCAATTCGATGATCCCTATATGGCGCGGTCAGCGAGAGTTCATTATTGGGGACAGACAGACTGGCAAAACAGCAGTAGCCACAGATACAATTCTCAAGAAAAAAGGGCAAGGTGTAATATGTGTTTATGTAGCTATCGGTCAAAGAGCATCCTCCGTAGCTCAAGTAGTAACTACTTTCCATGAGGAGGGGGCCATGGAATACACTATTGTAGTAGCTGAAATGGCGGATTCACCTGCTACATTACAATACCTCGCTCCTTATATGGGAGCAGCCCTGGCTGGGTATTTTATGTACCACGAACGGCATACTTTAATAATTTATGATGATCTCTCTAAACAGGCACAAGCTTATCACCAAATGTCCCTTCTATTAAGAAGACCTCCCGGCCGTGAGGCTTATCCAGGGGATGTTTTTATTTGCATTCACGCCTTTTAGAAAGAGCCGCTAAATTAAATTCTCTTTTAGGCGAAGGAAGTATGACCGCTTTACCAATAGTTGAGACTCAATCTGGAGACGTTTCCGCCTATATTCCTACTAATGTAATCTCCATTACAGATGGACAAATATTCTTATCTGCGGATCTATTCAATGCTAGAATTCGACCCGCTATTAATGTGGGTATTTCTGTTTCCAGAGTAGGATCCGCGGCTCAAATTAAAGCCATGAAACAAGTAGCTGGCAAATCCAACTTGGAACTTGCTCAATTCACAGAGTGACAAGCCTATTATTCGCCTCTGCTCTCGATAAAACAAGTCAGAATCAATTGGCAAGGGGTCGACGATTCAGGGAATTGCTTAAACAATCCCAGGAAAATCCTCTCCCAGTGGAAGAGCAGATAGCTACTATTTCTACCGGAACAAGAGGATATCTTGATTCGTTAGAAATTGAACAGGTAAAGAAATAGTTCAATCACCCCAGAATCGTCGAAATCCCCTCGAAATGGAGAGCGGCGCAAGTCTCACACTCTTTCTCTCACTCTCTATCCTTTGTCTTTCAGATTTTCCCCTCGTAGATGATACAGTGAAATATTATTATGTAAGGGAGTTGATCCACAGGATTCAATGGTGAATTATGATTTCCCCACAGACTAAACCAAAGGAGAAGAATAGAATAATTCATTGGTGTAGGCGGAGCAGCAAAGCTTCGTAGAAAAGGGAGAGGGTATACCTAGAAATGATGAAATCAACCAGCACTGCCTTGCTAATTGAATAAAGGAAGATGCCGACTACTTTCTGAACAGAACAATGAGAGTCCCGAACAATGGGAGAATGGAGCTTCCCGTCTATGAACTAATCGCTAGACTATATCGTATCGAGCTCAAAGGTTTGTGCAACTTATCTATCAAGCCATACTTCTTTACTTCGAGATAGCGCATTCCACACTTCTTTACTTCGCTATAGAAGTAGGATCCCAGCCCACAATACAATCATAGTTTACTTAACTGATATAAAGAGTTTCCCCTGCCTGCCCCTACTATCAATTGATAATACATAAATGATCCGGGGCTAGTGTTGGGTAGCCGGTCCCACTAGAATTCAAGTGCTTCTTATCGATTCAATACGCCCTTAACGGATCCCCGTGCTTTATCTCCATTGGGTGGAGCAAGACCCTTGTCCTATCTTTTCTTTACAGAGCAATAGAAATGATGGTTGCCCCTCGCTGCACTGACCAATGATATCCCAGAAGAGAGAAAGACTTCTATAACTTGCCAATGATATCTAGTGGGCACTACGAACTCCAGGCATACTGTACTTGACCACCCTACTTTGCTTTGTCCCTATTAGGCGAAATCAATACTTACTTTCAATTGGTAGAGAGTGAAAGCGCGTTATATCGACTAGAGGGGGGTGGGGGTGAATAGGCGATTTTTATGAAAGTCTTCAGAACATGGGAGTTTTGAAGACAAACGATAAAATGGAACCTATTACCATGCAGCGGAAGGTAGACTACACTAGGCAAACCATAGTCAAGTATTCAATGAAGTGAAAGCACAAAGACTAATAGCAGCTAGGTAGTGAGGATCAGGTAGGAAGATATTGTGAAGTCAAACAGAACACGCAGTCACTCAGTGAAACAAATGATAGAGCAAACATACAATGACTTCACAAGGAGTAACAGTAAGTAACGTGAAGTGAAGATGAAACCAGTGACTCGTTGAAGACAATGATTTGTTGAACCAGTTCCAGTTGCTGTGACAATTGTACGTCTGGTTGGAGCGGCTAGGTATTTAAACCTTAGGACACACAGTCCCGGACACCCAGTCCTGAACACGCAGCTCAGGACACCCAGTCCTCACCGTATTCTCCTTGAGCTAAGGTCACATAGACCTCGCCCAATCACTCTGGTAAGTCTTCAAGGTAGACTCCCAAACCTTCACAGACTTCGTTCACTGGCAATCCACAATGTCTCTTGGAAGCTCAGAACGCGATGCCTAACCGACTGGAGGATGCACAGTCCTCAAGTGTAATAAGTCTTCAGATCACACAGACAAGAAGACTTAAGTGATGCCCAATTCTCTCTGGCTCTGGTGGTTAGGGCTTTTATCCTCGCAAGGAATTCTCTCTCAAAGGCTTCGAGGTGGGTTGCTCTCAAATGACAAAAGCCATACTCTCAATCTGAGCAACCAACCGTTTATGGTTGTAGGGGGTGGGCTATTTATAGCCACTTGGCAACCCGACCTGATTTGTCCGAAATGACCCTGGGTCACTAAGGAACTGACACGTGTTCCAATGGTCAGATTTCAAACTCACACGGCAACTTTACTTGGGCTACAAGCAAAGCTGACTTGTCCGACTCTGGACAAGATTCGCTCTCATAGTCTTCACTCGAAGACATAGATTTTTGGTTTAGGCATCACTTCAATCATTCTGACTGGTTCTCTTGGACCCCACTTAACAGTACGGTGGCTCCTATGACTCAACACAAAAGAAAAAGAACTACGAAAGATCTAAGTCTTCGAGCTCCATAGGCTTCATATCGTGTCTTCTCTTGTCATAGTCTTCAATGTGAATATCTTCATATACCACCTTTGACTTCAATGTCTTCATACATTTTTAGGGGTCATCTCTGGTAGTAAAACCGAATCATGAGGGACTTCTACCTGTGTTATCCTGCAATTCTCACAAACACATTAGTCCCTCAACTAGGTTTGTCGTCAATACTCCAAAACCAACTAGGGGTGGCACTAGATGCACTTACAATCTCCCCCTTTTTGGTGATTGATGACAAACTAGTTGAAGTTTTCAACGGGGAATATAATCTGTGAAATTGTAAAGGATAAGGAATTGTCTTCATAAGTTGCAAGGGCTCCCCCTGAAGATGTGCATATAAGTTAATTTGCTTTTGGAATGCAAATGCACATGGCAGGTGGTACTTGTGGAGATCCACTTCAACTTATGATGACAATCCACTATGCATGTGAAAGTATATGAAGATAATGACATGCATAATGGAAAACGGATGTCTGCAGAATGAGCTAAGTACGGAATTTATCGTCGCACATGCGGAATTTATCTTCGCAAACAAGGTGGCAAATAAGTAGCAGACGACCATCTGGTTTAAGTGTTACAACTCATAAGAACCAAATGTAGCAACAACGAGAGTTGTAAGCACGAAGCAAAATATAAAGCACCCCCCCATATGGACCCGCTTGAAGACTATCAATCTCATATGCTTCTCCCCCTTTTGTCAGTAATGACCAAAAAGGTTTGAAGACATAGAGCCTCTACTCGTTCCCATGAGGAGTAGGTGAAGTAGCAGGGTTGTTGGTGTTGTTTGGCGGTGCAGAAGAGCTTGGAGGTGCTGAAGGAGGTGGCGGTGAAGTAGCATCGTCTTCTTCCTCAATAATTCTGGCAGTGACTGTGGCAGCAGAGGAAGAGAACTCAGAGTCTTCAAGGGATGGAGTTCCTAGCAGCACAACCCTTCGAGGAGGTGTGGAGTCAAACTTGAATCTCTCAGAAAAGTAATCCTCTTGAAGATCAGCTTCAGAACACATCATCGTGAGCCCTTTCCATGTGCGGAGACAGGTTTCATGGGTAACGAAAGCATTCTTGGTGGCAAGATTTCGAGTGCGATTAACATCCACCCAGAGGCTTTTCATCTAATGCTTCAGACAGTCATGATGCCTATCCTGTTTCTGATGTAGAGCCACAAGAAGCCCTCGGTCGTTGAGAACACGAGTGCGCTTCTTGGGTCTTGGAGCAGTGGCACTGTCAGTGGCTTCAGTGGAAGCAGGGTGTGGTGCACGTGTAGTGCCAGCCAAAGGATACGCCCGAGAAACTGATTCAACGCCTTTAACATTCTGTGTAAAACTCTGATGTTCTGCATTCTGAAGACTTAGAGGTTGCTTGGCCGGCTCAGAATATATGGCTTCAGTAGACATGTCCACGTCAGGCAAGAAGATCCGATGGTTGCGGGCTGAGGGCTGATAAGAGATGGCGGAGTGTAGCTTGATCAGCCGCATGACCCAAGGGGCGTAGAACTTCAAACCAAACAGATCAATGTCTGATGCAGCAAGTTGGCGTATGAAGAAGTCCTGTGCATTGAAGCATTTTCCATGAAGTATATAGAAGACCAAAGTCTTCATTGCACCCTGAAGCTTGGCATTTGGAGAGTGCCCTTTGATAGGCCAGAGAGTTCGCCTGATGATGTGATAGATGGTTCTGGGCAGGTACTCAAGGTCTTTAACAAAGAACTCTGTGGGATACGCAGCATCTTGGGGCAATGGCTTCATCATGCTGAGCATTTGACTCATATCAGGTTCTGGCCGTTGAAAGATGCTCTCAATAGCTTCAGCATGCAGCTGACAGCCTTGCTCGAAGAGATCGCCAGGAGTGGGCAAGCCAGTGAGCTCAATGATGTCAAATGCATTGGTTTCATGATGAACGTTGCCAGTCATCCACTCTAGGACCCAAGTCTTTGGATCTCTGATGTACCCTTTGATGTGAAGTGTGGCATAGAATTGTAGTAGCAGCTCTTCATTCCAATGCTCTTCATCAGTAACAAACTGCAGCAGACCCACTTGCTTGAAGCAATCCAACGCTTCTTCTAGACAGGGCAGACCAGCTATAGCTTCAACGTCAAGGCGCTTGTGTGGGAAGATGTGACCTTGGTTGTAAATAATGCAAGAGTAATAGCTTCGCTGAGGATAGCTCCAGAACCGATCAGATGATATCATTTCCCTTGAGTAGGGGTTCCTGGATCTATTGAAGAACGTGTTGTCTGCCCTGAAGCCATTGATGTTGAAGGAGCCAGGTGCTGATGCAGGACCTGGAAACCTTGGCAGTCTTGGGATTGGCTTCTGGACCTGAGGCCTGTGCTCAACATGATAGTTGAATTGGGGACCGGCAGCAGACTCAGGAACAGAAGTGGCAGGATCAGTGGCTTCGCTGTCTTCTGAAGCTTTTGCTGGGGAGGGCTCCACATTAGCTTCGTTGTTGGTTGTGGCAGCCTCAAGATTTTCATCCTCCACTTGACTAGCTGGAGGGTCGGTCACAGGCACGTTCTCCTGGAGAACTGCTTCTTGGTGGAGCAGGGGAGTGGGATCTTGTGGTACTTCTTCTTCTGCGGCTAATGCAGCCGGAATGTCTTCAGCACAGACTTGAGGCCTTGGACCTTTGCGAAGCCTGCGGAACGCAGACGACGCCTGTGGAGTTGGAGTGGGCTGGGCCTCATAGTCTTCTTCCTCTTGTGGGCGATCCGCCCATGAAGCATCCTGTGCAATTGGCGTTAGTGGACGACCAATGCTGATGAGTTCACTGTTTTCTAACTGAGGAAGGACTGCATCATCTTCTACATTGTCATGATGACCAATGTCTTCAGCAGCGATGGGATCAGCTGCTGGAATGTCTTCAGCTTCAGGAGCCTCTGTGGAAGCAGGCTCATGAACTGTCAGTTGACGTTCTGCGTCAGGATGAACCATAGAAATGGGTTTAACTATCAAGGGCTCTGTGGGAGCAGCCCGAGCTTTCTTGGTCTCTCTTTTTCTTGATGGGGGCAGTAGGAGAGTCTTCAGAGTGTTTCCTCTTCCTGGCTTCAGCCTCAGCAGTTCTTGTCTTCTTGAGCTCTGAAGCTGTTGACCGACTCTTTGGCTTCGAGCCAGTCATTCTTGTTGGGAAGACAATCGGAACTGCTTCTTGCCTTGGTGCATCAGATTCAGCCGTAGCAGGCTTCTTCTTCTTCTTTGCGGCCATCCTGGGGTCGATGCCAGGACGCCCAAGTGCCTTGCGCTTCTCAGCCTCATTATAGGCTTGCACACATCTATCAGCCAGAGTCTTCATGCGCTCACGCGAACCCTGAGCTTCTGCACGCTTCTTCACAAAGGCTTCCTTGAGCTCGTGCATCATTGTCTTGAAGTTCTTCACTTCTTGCATGCTGAGCTTGGCCATATGCTTCTTGAACCGAGCCTTTTCATAGTCAATCTTCTGCTTCAGCTCAACAATGCGCTGGGCAATAGCAAGTTCTAAAGCAATGGCGCCTGGGAAGGCGACACTGAGGCCAAGGGGTAGCTGCAGATCTTCAAAGCTGATGTTTGGCGTGTCAAACCACTCATCAATGAAGTTGTGGATGATGGTGACATCAAAGAGAGGCAGATCATTGAAGATTTCTGCTTCTTCTTTGCTCTTGATGAGTTGCTCAAGAGCGTCATCTGCAAGATCTTCATCACTTGACAGATCAATGTCGTCGTTGCGCAGAATGGCAGCAGCTGTTAGCTCTTTGCCAGTGTGAGACAGAGGCATCTTGGCCTTCTAGGGCCTTGAGACGCGTGATAAGTCTTTAGACTGCACACTGTCTTCAGGAGGTGCAGTTGCCAATGGCTTCGCCCTTGAGATTTTTGGTGAAGGGGCCGGCTTTGAAGCTTTTGGCTTCTTCAACTGCTTTGGCTTCGGCACTGCAGGCGCGTCATCAGACTCAGTGTCAGCTGCAGGCTCATTCACTGCAGTCCCTTGAACCAAGATGTAGGTGATGAGGCCTTCAAGGTTGGCGAAAGGACCGATGACATTGGGTTCTGCATGTCGTGTGCCATCTGCCCTTGGAGATGAGGGACCAGGGTTGAAGTCTAACCCAAAAGTCTTCTTGTTCTGCTTCGGTAAGTTCTGAGCAAACTGGAAGTTGCGCTTGAACAGATTGTCGTCACGACACCATAGCGGTGACGACGAGTGTGCATCAGCAGGCTGTGGTCCATGGACCATGCATGGATAGCAGCCTTGAGCAATGGCTTCATCTCTGGACCTGGGTAGAAGATTCTTGAATAGGATGTCTCCCCACGGTCTCATGATGACGTTTTTCTCAGCATACTCCTGGGTCACAAATCTGTATTTGAACCATTGTTCTGCCCAATATCTTTGAATCCATTGGATTCGGGTCTTGTGTTGACTGTAATCCTCTTCAGGATCTGTCTTGTACATTTCTGAGAGTTCATCTGGCAGATCTCTGGAGGTCTCACCACGACGCTTTCTGCCACCCTTCCTTGCTACTTTCTCTGAAGCCATAAACTTTAACTTGAAAGGCTTCAAGACGTTCAAAGGCTTCAAATGTTTTCGTTTGCTGGACCAACAGGAACTGGCTTCGGGAGAATTTATGTGATGCTGTAAGAATTCTGCAAATGAATGCAGACTATGAGAACCAAAGGATTCTCCCACGGACATGTACCTGTGACAGCATTAAGGTGCGAGGGAAGGGGAAGAGGTCATATGCATTCTCAGAAGATTTTGAAGATAAATCAGTTTAGAAGACATTGACCTCATCGTGCGAAGACATTCACTCTTAGATAAGAAGTTGGTTCCAGATTTGTACGAATCCACAGATCAGTACAAGTGAGGAATCTAACTACTTTGTGAAGCACAAGTGAATATACTAGGCATGTTTATGAGATGCAGTATGAGAGAGATCTAGCTTGTGTGAACAGAAACTGCTTGTGGTAGAAAGTGACAGATCAATAGGATCAACGGTGTTGTAAAAAAGGAGTTTTATTTACCACACTGAGAACTGCTAGACGAAGTGGGAGATGAGGCCGAGCAGTTCGATCTTCCGTGCCCTAACTTGGCGACGGAGGACACCTACAGAGACGGCGGAGAGGATGATGTCCGCGGTCAGCGTGAAGACGGCGTCGGAGAGGTTGCGGCAGCGAAGCGCTTCGTCGCCGGCGTCGTCGAGAGCTAGAGGTGGCGCTAGGGTTCGTGCGAGGGTGGAAGAAGAGATAATGACCGCTGTGAGTGTGTATTTATAGGCACAGGGGCGGCACTATGCTATTACACAGGTGCCCCTGGCGATTCGCATTTGAGGAACACGTGGCCATTATGCGGAATTTTGGGGTTTGTTCCATGTCCCATGCAGCCTGGATTGTCGGGTGGTCGTTCCTACTTCTCCGGAATTCATGTGGAGGAATGAGCATTGAAAACGGACTTAATGGTTGTCTCTGTATCTTCTGCTGACAAGGACGCAGAGAAGACATTCGACAGTTTCAATAGAATGCATATGACTTGGAGAGATAGAGTTTGAGATAGAAAGCATAGAGAGGTTAGGGTCCGATCACATTCACTTAGTTCAAAATATTCAACACAAAGACATAGCTATAAGTGAATGCTGTAGAGGACAGTACACTAGCATATATATATATATATCTATAATCAACATAGTGAAGATAATCATGAAAATATGTTGAGATCGAAGCCAAACCAAATGTGAAGACATTGCAAGGTAACGCCATGAGTGAAACACTTCAAAATAGAACGTTTGGTGGTGGCGTTACCCACCGTATAGGAAGTATTAGACCCAGACACGGCGCACAATTATCATGGCGCTCCAAAGTCAAATTCCACATTAATGTATTCACACTTAGAATGTATGTCTTCATTGATTGAAGATATACTTCACTTCGTGTGTTGCACATCTAAGTCATCAATATGCATAAGGGTTAGGATGTGTGCCTGATCACATGACATTTGAGGATTCCAGGATATTTAGCTCACACCGTAACTTGCAAAACCTCTTCTCATCCAAGGGCTTGGTGAAGATATCTGCCAATTGCTCTTCAGTGTTGACGTGTATGATATCAATGTCTTCCTTCACAACATGATCTCTGAGAAAGTGATGACGAATTTCAATGTGCTTTGTCTTCGAGTGCTGAACTGGGTTGTTAGCAATCTTGATGGCGCTTTCGTTGTCACAGTAAAGTGGCACTTGCTTAAGATGAATGCCATAGTCCTTGAGTGTTTGCTTCATCCACAGAAGCTGAGCGCAGCAAGATCCAGCAGCAATGTATTCAGATTCAGCAGTGGAGAGAGATACACAGTTCTGCTTCTTTGAAGACCAACATACAAGTGATCGTTCCAGAAAGTGACATGTGCCTGATGTAGACTTGCGATCAACTTTGTCACCAGCATAATCAGCATCCGAGAATCCAACCAGATCAAACTCTGAGCCCTTCGGATACCATAATCCTAGAGTTGGGGTGTGAGCCAAATATCGAAGAATTCGCTTCACAGCTAAGTGATGCGACTCCTTTGGTGCTGCTTGAAATCGAGCACACATGCAAACACTAAGCATAATATCTGGCCTAGATGCACATAGATAAAGTAAAGAACCAATCATGGAGCGGTATACCTTTTGATCGACCTCTTTACCATTGTCGTCAGGACGCAGATGATGTTTGGCTGGCATTGGTGTTGTGAAGCCTTTGCAGTCTTGCATACCGAACTTCTTCAGGCAATCTTTGAGATACTTCTCTTGAGATATGAAGATGCCATTGCATTGTTGTCGTATTTGAAGACCAAGGAAGAACTTCAGCTCCCCCATCATGGACATCTGATATTGCTCTTGCATCATATATCCAAACTCTTCACTGTACTTCTGATTGGTGCAGCCGAAGATAATGCCATCCACATATATTTGGCACACAAATAGTTCACCATCATATGTCTTCGTGAAAAGAGTGGGATCTAGGGAACCAGGTATGAAGCCTTTGCTCTTCAGGAAGTATTTGAGTGTGTCATACCAGGCCCGAGGGGCTTGTTTGAGGCCATACAGTGCCTTGTTGAGCTTGTATACCATGTCAGGATGTTTTGGATTTTCAAAGCCAGGTGGTTGTGCAACATACACTTCTTCTTCAATCTTGCCATTGAGAAAGGCACTCTTCAGATCCATTTGATATAGAAGTATGTTATGATGATTTTCATAGGCCAGCAGTATGCGTATGGCTTCAAGTCTAGCCACAGGAGCAAATGTTTCATCGAAGTCAATGCCTTCCACTTGAGTATATCCTTGAGCAACGAGATGAGCTTTGTTTCTGACAACTTGACCATACTCATCTTGCTTGTTGCGGTATATCCATTTGGTTCCTATTATATTGTGCTTCCGTGGATCAGGACGCTTAACCAGTTCCCATACATTATTCAGCTCAAACTGTTGAAGCTCTTCTTGCATAGCTTGAATCCATTCAGGTTCCATGAAGGCTTCTTCAACTTTCTTGGGTTATGCTATTGAGACGAATGCGAAGTGCCCACAGAAATTTGCTAGCTGAGTTGCCCTTGAACGAGTGAGTGGACCAGGTGCATTGATGCTATCAATTATTCTTTCAATCTGCACTTCATTGGCAACGCGAGGATGTACAGGGCGAAGACTTTGCTCTTGATGTTCATTGTCGTTGTTGGAAGGAATATCTTCAGGCTGAGCATTGTCTTCATGTTGATCAGCTGCTGAAATGATAAGTTCTTCTTCAGGATGAGCTTCAGAAGGTATAATTTCTCCAGTTCCCATTAGCTTGATTAATTCACTGGATGGAACTTCATCTAGCACATTTGTCAGCTGCTCTCTTTGTGAACCGTTGGTCTCATCGAACCGCACATCCACTGTTTCAACCACTTTGTAATGAAAGAGATTGAAGACTCTGTAGGAGTGCGAATCCTTTCCATATCCAAGCATAAAACCCTCATGTGCTTTTGGTGCAAATTTTGAGGTGTGATGTGGGTCCTTGATCCAGCACCTTGCACCAAATACTCTGAAGTAACTGACATTTGGCTTCTTGCCAGTAAGGAGCTCATAAGATGTCTTGTTCAGTAGCTTGTGAAGATAAACATGATTTATTGTATGGCATGCAGTATCAATGGCTTCGGGCCAGAATTTTCTTGGGGTCTTGTATTCATCTAGCATCGTTCTGGCCATCTCAATTAGTGTTCTGTCCTTGCGTTCGACGACGCCATTCTACTGTGGAGTGTACGGGGCTGAGAATTCATGTGTGATGCCCAAGGTATCAAGATATGTATCAAGGCCAGTGTTCTTGAATTCAGTGCCATTGTCACTTCTGATGTGCTTTATCTTGGCGCCAAAATTGTTCATAGCTCGATTGGCGAAGCGTCTGAAGACATCCTGCACTTCAGTCTTGTAAAGGATTATGTGCACCCAAGTATATCTAGAATAATCATCAACAATAACGAAGCCATAGAGGCAAGCAGTATTAGTTAGAGTTGAGTAATGAGTGGGACCGAAAAGATCCATGTGAAGCAGTTCGAAGGGTCGAGTAGTGGTCATGATTGTCTTCGAGGGATGTTTGGCCCTCGTCATCTTCCCTGCTTCACAGGCACCGCATAAGTGGTCTTTCTTGAACTTGACGCCCTCGATGCCTATGACATGCTTCTTCTTCACAAGGGTGTGGAGGTTCCTCATGCCAGCATGTCCAAGCCTCCGATGCTAGAGCCAGCATTCTGAAGCCTTTGCTAGAAGACATACTGCAAGCTGTGGCCCTGCTGAGAAATCTACCACGTACAAATCATCTTTTCAATACCCTTCAAATACTAGAGACTTGTCAGATTCCATTAGTACAAGGCAACGATATTTTCCAAACATTACGATCATGTTCAAATCGCAAAGCATTGAGACAGACATTAAGTTGAAGCCAAGGGATTCAACAAGCATGACTTTATCCATGTGTTGATACCTTGAGATTGCAACTCTACCTAGACCCAACACCTTACTTTTACCAGTGTCAGCAAATGTGATGTGGCTCTTGTCGGATGGACGTAAGGTTGAGTCCATAAGAAGACTTCTTTTGCCAGTCATGTGATTTGTACACCCACTGTCAATAATCCATTTTGAAGACGCTGGTGTCGTACCCTACAGTGCAGTTAGGGGGATAGACTTCACCAAGAGCATTGTGAAGCAAAAACATTTGACGAACCAGTGGGTTATGAAAGCTTAGATCCAGGTTAGGACTAATAGGGAGAGTAGCGAGCGATTCAGGTACGAAGTACATAGTAAGACCATTTGGGCATTTGATCTTGCGCCCTACAAGATGTTTAAGGTCCCCAGCAATAGCGTCAGACGATTTTGGTTTTCTGCTGGAGACCTTTCCCTGCAAAAGAGAGTTAAGCCTTCTTAACCACCCACATCTTCAAGGGTGGCTTAGAAGCAATAAGTCTAAGTGCAGCATCTGAGAATTTTGGCTTTGAAGCCTTAGCAAACAGTCTTGCAGGCGGACAATAGTACTCATAAGAATAAGCAGAATAGTTCTTGGTCTTATGAACATGGCGGTTTGATGAACCGCTCTCATATTCATATGCCTGAGTATGGTTTCCCTGCAAAACATTTGCGTTAGTGCGACTCAGGCGAGTCCTCTGTTTGTATGAAGCCTTTGGACCGTATGAAGCCTTTGGTTTGAGGTTTGTCTTCTTCAAGTGAGGTGTCATGAAGACATTACAGGAAGATTTTCCAGACACCTTTTCGGAACCCAGATCTTCTTCATAGGCGGTCCATTCCTGCAGTTAGTACCAATGTACCTGGCAAACACTTCACCATTCTGATTCTTAAATAGTATATAGTTTGCATCAAAGGATTCATCAATGATAATGGGGTTAGCACAAGTGAAGCCAGTTAGATTGGATGGATCTGCTGAAGTTTCCTTTGCAGCAACCCACATGGTTTTGGGGTACTGCTCAGGTTTCCAGTAAGAGCCATCTTCATTCATTTTCCTTACGAACCCAACACCCTCTTTCCTAGGGTTTCGGTTCAGAATCTTCTTTTTGAGGACATCACATAGTGGTTGATGCCCTTGAAGACTTTTGTACATCCCTGTTTCAAGCAATGTCTTCAACCTAGCATTCTCATCAGCAATAGCGGTGGTATCCTCAGCAGAGGGGTTAGCTACCACATCAACAGTTGAAGATATTGCAACAGCAGTAGCAGTAGAACATTCAGCAACGGAAGTAGCATTATCACGCTCAATGCATTTAAGACATGGTGGTTCAAATCCTTCCTGAGCGGGACTGATCTGTTTGGCGCGAAGTGACTCGTTTTCCGTTTGAAGATCTTCATGAACCGCTCTCAATTTCTCAAGATCCTGCTTCCTTTGAAGATAATCATAGGAAAGCTTTTCATGAGTTGTTGAGAGAGTTTCATGACGACTTTCATGTTCCTGATACTTAACGTGAAGATTTTTTATGTCTTCAATTAAGGATTCAGATCGAGTCATTTCAGCACCTAACAGATCATCGCTTCTGTCTAACAGTTTTTGAATATGTTCCATAGCTTTCTGTTATTCAGTTGCAGTTTTAGCAAGTGTTTTGTAGCTAGGTTTTGAACCACAATCAGATTCATCGTCACTAGATGTTTGATAGTGAGTAGTGCGTGTGTTTACCTTGGCACCACGTGCCATGAAGCAGTAGGTAGAAGCAGAGTAGTCCTTGTCATTTGCATCGGTGTCGGTGATGAAGTCATTGTCTTTAGTGTTGAAGATGGACTTGGCAACGTATGCTGTAGCCAGACTTGCGACGCCTGAGTCGGATTCCTCCTCAGACTCCACCTCCGCATCCTCAGAAGCAGACTCCTCCACTGAATCCATTTCCTTGCCAACAAACGCACGTGCCTTGCCAGATGAGCTCTTCTTGTGTGATGAAGACTTTGAGGAAGACTTGGAAGAAGACTTTGAGTATTTCTTCTTCTTTTTCTTGTCATCAGAGTCATATTCCTTGCTCTTCTTCTTCTTTTTGTTCTCATTGTCCCACTGTGGACACTCAGAGATGAAGTGGCCAAGTTTCTTGCACTTGTGACATGTTTTCCTCTTGTAGTCATGAGCAGGAGCTTCATCATTCCTTGAACTTGATCGGGAAGACTTTCTGAAGCCTTTCTTCTTGGTGAATTTTTGGAACTTCTTGACAAGCATAGCAAGTTCCCTTCCAATGTCTTCAGGATCATCAGAACTGCTGTCAGATTCTTCTTCAGATGAGGAGACATCTTTTGCCTTCAAGGCACTAGTTCGCCCATAGTTTGGACCGTAGATATCTCTTTTCTCCGAAAGCCGAAACTCATGTGTGTTGAGCCTCTCAAGTATGTTAGACGGATCGAGTGTCTTGAAATCAGGACGTTCTTGAATCATCAGGGCCAGGATGTCAAACGAACTATCAAGTGATCTCAGCAGCGTCTTGACGACTTGGTGTTTGGTAATCTCAGTGGCGCCGAGGGCTTGAAGCTCATTTGTGATGTCAGTGAGTCGGTCAAATGTGTGCTGGACATTCTCATTGTCATTTCGCTTGAAGCGATTGAAGAGGTTGCGAAGGACACTGATTGTCTGATCTCTCTGGGTTGAGATGCCTTCATTGACCTTGGAGAGCCAGTCCCAGACCAGCTTGGATTTCTTCAAAGCACTCACACGGCCATACTATCCTTTGGTCAGATGACCATAGATGATATTCTTGGCAGTAGAGTTCAGTTGAACGAATTTCTTGACATCAGCAGCAGTGACACCTTTTCCAGCCTTGGGAACGCCGTTCTCGACGACATACCATAGGTCGACGTCAATAGCTTCAAGATGCATGCGCATCTTATTCTTCTAGTAGGGATATTCAGTTCCATCGAAGACGGGGCACGCAGCGGAGACTTTAATTATCCGTGCAGTCGACATAGCTAAAACTCCAGGTGGTTAAACCGAATCACACAGAACAAGGGAGCACCTGGCTCTGATACCAATTGAAAGTGTGTTATATCGACTAGAGGGGGGTGGGGGTGAATAGGCGATTTTTATGAAAGTCTTCAGAACATGGGAGTTTTGAAGACAAACGATAAAATGGAACCTATTACCATGCAGCGGAAGGTAGACTACACTAGGCAAACCATAGTCAAGTATTCAATGAAGTGAAAGCACAAAGACTAATAGCAGCTAGGTAGTGAGGATCAGGTAGGAAGATATTGTGAAGTCAAACAGAACACGCAGTCACTCAGTGAAACAAATGATAGAGCAAACATACAATGACTTCACAAGGAGTAACAGTAAGTAACGTGAAGTGAAGATGAAACCAGTGACTCGTTGAAGACAATGATTTGTTGAACCAGTTCCAGTTGCTGTGACAATTGTACGTCTGGTTGGAGCGGCTAGGTATTTAAACCTTAGGACACACAGTCCCGGACACCCAGTCCTGAACATGCAGCTCAGGACACCCAGTCCTCACCGTATTCTCCTTGAGCTAAGGTCACATAGACCTCGCCCAATCACTCTGGTAAGTATTCAAGGTAGACTCCCAAACCTTCACAGACTTCGTTCACTGGCAATCCACAATGTCTCTTGGAAGCTCAGAACGCGACGCCTAACCGGATGGAGGATGCACAGTCCTCAAGTAATAAGTCTTCAGATCACATAGACAAGAAGACTTAAGTGATGCCCAATTCTCTCTGGCTCTGGTGGTTAGGGCTTTTATCCTCGCAAGGAATTCTCTCTCAAAGGCTTCAAGGCGGGTTGCTCTCAAACGACAAAAGCCATACTCTCAATCTGAGCAGCCAACCGTTTATGGTTGTAGGGGGTGGGCTATTTATAGCCACTTGGCAACCCGACCTGATTTGTCCGAAATGACCCTGGGTCACTAAGGAACTGACACGTGTTCCAACGGTCAGATTTCAAACTCACACGGCAACTTTACTTGGGCTACAAGCAAAGCTGACTTGTCCGACTCTGGACAAGATTCGCTCTCATAGTCTTCACTCGAAGACATAGATTTTTGGTTTAGGCATCACTTCAGTCATTCTGACTGGTTCTCTTGGACCCCACTTAACAGTACGGTGGTTCCTATGACTCAACACAAAAGAAAAAGAACTACGAAAGATCTAAGTCTTCGAGCTCCATAGGCTTCATATCATGTCTTCTCTTGTCATAGTCTTCAATGTGAATATCTTCATATACCACCTTTGACTTCAATGTCTTCATACATTTTTAGGGGTCATCTCTGGTAGTAAAACCGAATCATGAGGGACTTCTACCTGTGTTATCCTGCAATTCTCACAAACATATTAGTCCCTCAACTAGGTTTGTCGTCAATACTCCAAAACCAACTAGGGGTGGCACTAGATGCACTTATAGAGAGGAAGAAGAGAACTGACACTAGTAATAGGTTGATGACTTCTCTTAACAGAACTGACACTAGTAATAGGTTGATGACTTCTCTGACTTAATAGCTGGCCGACTTCTCTTCATGGATCACCGTTCTATATAGTTAGGCGCAGCATCGCGTTTAACCACCTATCCCTATTCCCTCAATCGATACCGTCCAACTATCCTTTTATTGGGACAACAACATACTTCTCGTTAGGGACAATAGTTCCTATACTTAACTAACCTCTGTGCGCAATCACTGTTTGACACATCATTCTTTTAGCTTTTCATTCTTGACGACTCTGTTTGACAGAGCCTGACCTTGAACTAGCTTTTTGCAACACAAACCACTATCTTTACTTTCCTTTAGCAATAGTATCTAACTATCAATTCATAAGAGTCAAACGGGTGGGTCCATCCCATCTATCGACAGGTCCTGATACCGGATCTGGGAAACAAGCAATACTCGCCGCAATTCCTTAATGAAAAACAGACCTATGTTCTCTTGAAAGACTGTCCTTTCCTCGCTTGTTATTGTGATATCAATGAAAGAAAGCTGGATACTGACTTCTTCCCAAGAGCTCTATCAGCCCTGAATTCCTTAGCCATACGACTCTTCCTTACGGCTCCCCTGTGCCTAGTGATTTCTCGTGCTCGATTCATCCCATTCTAGTATATCTACTTGGCTATCCTTAGAAAAGTCAAAAGATAAGGAGCTCAACCTGTGGAAATCCTACTACCATCGGTTGTCACATTCGTTCCCACTTACCGCAGGGATGGATCAAGTAACTGGTGATTCTTTTCAAGGTCAGATGCTTTTTGGGCTTATTTTCTAAAAAATCTTCATTTTGATCGAAAAAACCCGGGGTTAGGCGAATGCGCGGGTACTCTTGATCTGGCTGCTCCATGTAAATTTCCTCATCCAACTCCCCATTAAGGAAAGCTGTCTGCCCATCTGATGAACGAGAAGACCGTGCGAGGCAGCCCGTGATAGTAGTACTCGAATGGTGGTAAATGTAGCCACAGGTGAGTAAGTATCAAAGAAATGCCTACTTTTGCTGCTATGCGGATGGAGGACTTTTGGGCCTGGCATTACGAGAAATCGGGATAGTTCTCTGTCCGTTCTGCTTACCGGATGTTGATAAAAACGAAGCAGCGACAGGGTACCCGTGGATCCACTATGCAATAGACCACTCGGGTAGTGTTGCCATAGGCGACACATAGAGCCTGCACTGTCAGATGGGAGAGCGCCAACAGCCTTTGGACGATGTTAGGAACGGGGGACCTTGAAGGATCAAGAAGAGAAACATCTGAGCCACCGTCAGACTCATCACCGTCGGAGCCAACGTTGTCAGGCGCCTGAATAGCATGGGATCAGTCCATCATCGCCCGCAGCTTCACTTCACTTCAGTTCAGCTCAGCATACTAGGGAGACCACGGGGAATGTGAGAGTACTGACATATGACCCAATCGCGACAAAGCCTTGTGCTGCAACAACTGTGGCTAGGGATAAGAGTTCCTCGGCTGCAGCTTCCAATAACTAAGCTCGCGTAAAAGTATTAGTTAGCGGGTCTTGGTTGAATAGTGGATCTTGGTTGAGAAACTGATAGATAGAGATTGATCTGTTTGCTCTCCGCTTAGTGGTTTCTTACTCAGTCTCCTCATCTGAATAGATGGTCGCACGCTTCAACTAGAATCCAAACCATAGTAGAACGGGGGATCAAAAGGAAACTTCAGAGCTGGAATATATAATCTCCAGTAGTACACTTAGCCCTTCGGCCTTATTTCAACTTGAACATGAATTTGCAGCACATTTTGGCGTTATTATATTAACATAAGCATTGAACACTGACGGCTAGCCCATACATGCAAACACAAGAAATCAAACCAAACAAAGACACTTAGCATAGGAGTAGATCAGAATCAAACTAAGACAAATAACACCTGACATGAAAACAAATGTCTCCAGACACTTATTGAATTTAAACCAACCTTAGAAAACTAAAAAGAGTCTACGGACTCTTCTATTCTAGCGAGATGCTACGAATAAAGAGCACTTGCTGCTCCACCCGCAGCGCTTCCTGCCTCTCCTCCAAACCCTCTATGCGCTCTCTGGTAGCACGAATGCGCACTTCTTTCTTTGCAGGATCCATTGTTCTAACACTTCTCAACTGGTTGTTTAGCACTCTACGGTGCCCTTCAATCTCATTTTTCAGTTGCTCCGTTTCGGTAGCAATTGCAGAAAGGCTATTTGCGGTTGCAGCATCCATAGCAATGCGTGCTAGTACTCAATTTCTTTGTGATGAAGTGAAGATATCTATATACCATTTATAGAGTGGTAGAGTAATATCGCCATGCAGTATGAATTGCATGGCTGCATGCAGCCTTTATGAACAAACAAACTTTGCAGAGCCGTTTCACCTAATCGATTCTGTCGGCAGATCATCCATGTCACGAATTGAATGCCAGGCACAATTCTTACTAGTTCTCCGCCTTACTTTTTTTAGTTAAAGACTATCAGGCCTGGAAATGGAAACTTTGGACCCGGGAGACGGTTTGATGTCTCGTACATAGCCAGCCCAGGGCGCTGCCCATAAGGGTCACTGTATGTAGGTTTTCAGCTCTAAGGTCCCCACTCATCACAATCGTTGGCCCTCATCCCGCATTGGAGCATAGCGTTAGTATCTTTCGGTGTATCGACAACATAGGCACTTGATCTATTTGAACTTTAAACCACAAGGGAAGTTTTCACATAAGCTGCCTTTCTCCCGTTAAAAGGTGGGTACCTTTCCATAAATCCTTCTCCCGTGCATGCTATTCTCCTGTTCCCCCGAAGGGCGGTATCAATACGGCAACCCGAAAGCTCGTTATCAAAGTGGTCTCTTCTCAAAAGCTTATCTGCCAGATGAAAACAAGTTCATAGTAACAGGTGGCCGTTGAGCTCCTAGTTTGACTGTTGGTGCCAGACTAGAATGGAAGAATGCCCATAATACTGAAATGAAGAAGAATACCTCACTAATAAGAAATAGAGCAACTCCCATTGATAAAAACCATAATCTGATTCAAGATCAAGTCTTACTGAAATTGGATTTCCTTTTCGTGCCATATGTCGCTTATACTTTACTTTTTCCCCTTTCCACCCTTTCCTCTATTTGTTTGATAGGGTCTTCGTTTTATTCGAATTCTAAACCCATTGTCATCCATAGTTTCCTTGTCGACGCGAAGGGGCCAGCAGCCCCCAAACCAAAGTCTGAGATCAGAACTCATACCGCGGTTGTGGCTTGAAGGTCGCATGCAAGTTCTTCAATATTTAGAGAGTATGTGTTAGTACGAGATCGCGCTATCAACTTATTTCATCTTTCTCGATGATTAGGACAAAATTGTATCCCTTAGGAACCGTACATGCACCTTTGTTTGGATGCCGATCGAACATTGTTACAATACTAAATACTTGAAGGCCACACGCAATTGACTCACCTACATTTTATGCTCCCACCCTTTTGTAGAAAAAGCCATCCTGGGAAGATATGGCTTAAACTATCTTTTTCATTCTGTTTTCTTTTTATATGCAATTTATAGTTAACTCAAAATTGGTTCGTTCCATAGAGATAATACTTGGAAAAGGAAGCTATGCTAAAAGCAAAATCGCAAATAAGTTCAAACATCAAAGGTACCTGTCTACATCTACCTACCCGAAGCTACTAAAACAGCATCAAGACTTGAAAGCGAGGAGATAGCAAGCAATGTGACATGTCGATACACACAAGAAAGCGCCATCCATCCCTCGAACTGAGTGAGGTGACACCTTTTTTACTATTTCTATGTAGTGAGATTGCGATTGAACAAACAAGAGGGTCTGGGAAAGTCTGCTGTGGCTTGTTCGAATAGCAACCTATACTATCATTCTGTTCTTAAAATAAAGTAAACATCGACGCCCCAATGTCTATCGAAGCCTTGAATAACCCAAAGCATTGGCAAGATTCACCCTAAGAATAAATAAGAAGATTCCTTGTATCTTCGGTGGATAGACAGGGCGCAAACCACCCCTATTGCTGTTGACTTCTCCGCCCGAGGTAACATAATGTAATGCCCGAGAACCCACCTGTCCACCTTAAGCTCAGAATAATGCAGAAGCAAAGGACGAGCCTATCGATGAGGATGAACACCATACTTGTTTCCTCTGGCTGACTGGCACTTGAGCCTTCTTCTTCTATTAGCTTCTTTTTATCGAAAGAAGCCTCTAATGGCGCCTTAGCCTATGTTGAGACTGGCCTGCCTGCGTGGAATCTAAAAAATAATGAAATCCATTCACACAAGCTGGACCATTGCCTTCGGCAATGCCCTAATTCCTTTCCTATCTTTCTTCTTTTTCTCAAGGACCTGTAAGAAGAAGAAAATCCCTTTCTTGAATGGCCGAGGAAGAGGCAGCACTGAACAGAACAAGATCCCCCTCTACCTATCCTTGGGGCTGTGCGCATTCTTAAACTTGAGCTGGGTAGGACTCAGGAGAAGGGTGCCTCGGGAGATAAGTAGTTCCTCACCTAAAGCCCTCGTAGTGTCTAAATAGTGGACCAGAAATATGACATCCTTCCCGTTGTACTAGATTTTATCTGGTTAAAGCCAGGTGTGCACATTATATCATTATAGAAGATATAGAAGATACTGCCATGCCAGCTGTTTCTTATTGGTAAGCTTGCTTTTCGTCGAATGTCTCTAAAGAGTGATGGTGAGTCGAGTAGCATGAATTGTCTATCTAAGGGGTCGCTAATGCGTTATTTGTATAGGATCTTAGTTATTATTGTCAGCTAGATCTACATAATATGCTTCACGCGGAGCCCTTACTTGGTTCGATTAGCATTTTTCTTATCATCCATCCACATAGGGAGAAAGGCCAAGGGCCCAGTGGAGTGATAAAATGAACTATCCAAATTAAGCTAATCCCGTGTCCAAGTTCAAACCCCACATAGCCACTCTTCTTGATCGCCCACCATCACTTGAACCAAAGAATCAACCCGTCAAAAGTTAGTACGCACTGCTAGATCCTGGAAATAGCTCATTATCTGGTAAGCCGACGAGGATGCATCACATATATATGTGACATCCGCAACCTCAGATTTGGGTTTAGCATTTACCTATTTCCTTCCATCCAACATGGGAAGGGATCCCTCCATGTGCTCTCTATGACACTTGGCCTGATTGTTACCACCGGTATCTCTCCTCGCATGCAGTTGATGACCATCTCGCCCATGGCCTTTGTGAACACATAAGTGTCTTGCCAACCATAGAGTTTGGCCCTATGAATAAATAAATGGCACAAATCAAATACTTCATGTGTGTATCCGTATCTACAGACATGAGAAAGTAACATGGAAATACTAGTACCTCGACTACCTAACTCTTTCATTTCTTGAGTAACAGAAGCAGAGGCAGAAGAATGCCTTCTAGAGTCAAAAGCCAACTTGATCTCAGCCTCGATGTCCAACATGGTATTCTGATGTGCCGAAAAATCTGAGGAACCTATCCCCTTTGTTATGGTATCCCCTAAGCAAAATGGCTTCTCTAGTATCAAACATTGCCTTTGCCCATTCACATATGCTGTTTGGCCAAAAACATGACATGCAAACATACTGCTAAAGCTTGTTTGTAAGCTTTTGAGATTAATAGAAACATGTTACCATTTGATTTCGACCACAAGAAACTCTTATTTGGCATTCTGACCTATTGATACTTGCAAGAAGAGCTTCAGTCTTCGAAACCGCTGCGCGAAACTCATTATCTGGAATGGCCCCACGGTGTTGATGTCTAGTGCTACATCATACCTGCAAGTTGCAATAATTTTATTGCTATGGAATGTGAACTTACACATTTAGTAATGGAAGCAATCCTTGGTGCAAGACTAGTATAGCTTCACGAACCTCTCATCAAAAGTGGTATTTGCTGCAGAGTTTACGATAACATCCACTTCTTCCGCGATCTCTTTGGCTAACTCAGGAGCAATGCCAATGTAGGCTTCCCTGAAATTACCAACGACTGGAACCTGCTTGCTTAATACAAAGCTGTGGTAGTTTTTCCCATGGATTTCCTGTAAACATCTGAACAACTCAGTATCTTCTACCTGTATTGCAGACGAAAAATATGGTCATTTGCATGAAGAATAGAAAGTAGTCCGAAGTAATCATCATACCTCGTTCTTCAATCTTTTCATGGCTGCTTCATTGTCCTTGGCCTTGATCAACACGTATATTTTACCAACATCAGGATTTGTCCTTAAAATGGGATCGATAAGAACTGATGATCAGAATCATACAAAGTAGAATGGAAGAACAAAGGAAGGAAGTCAGGTAGCTTAGAGCAAGACAAAAGCAGAATGGAAGAACAGACTAAAAGTGGGGGGCCAGACAGAAACTGTCTCACTCAAACTGGCATTTGAAAATGCTACCCGCCCTTCCCCTATTTCTGCATTTCATTCTTCTATTCCTTCTGCTTGCTTTTCTAGTTAAGCTGCTCATAAACTAGATCCATAACTTACTCACTCAGATATTTACTAGAGCTTGGCAGTGAATGAAGGAGACTCCGAATCCTATTTAGATTGCACGAAGGGCTTGGAAAGAGGCCTCTCGTGTAAGATAAGATTCCATTCCTTCCTATCGAAAGGCTCCAGTAGTAGAGCTCAATTTAGAATGTTGATATAAAAAAGGGCAGATACAGAGAGTTAAGGAACAGATGTTGTTGATCAAGTCTTTGGAACGTAGTTAGTCCCATGCCTTCCATCCGGCCACTAGTCTAGTTCGGTCTCTTCAAGGAGAGAAATCCTTTCTCTTCTCTTGCTCTTGTGGCGGACATAGTGATTCTTCGTTCTCTGGTTGATGTCTTTCAAAAGTAAATTCCAGAAAGAGCCATTTGATCGCCATCAAAGTATGCATTGAAACCCTTACACACTAATATACTTGATACTCGATCTATTTCACTGTACTTCTACTTCCTGACATTAAGAAAGTTTAAAACAAGGTCCTTCAAGAAGAAAGGAAGCACATGCTTGAGACCATTACGATTCCTGTTAGTGATGGTGCACTTGCTGCTAATGTTAGCTGTATTCAGTCTCTGAGTGGTCTACCTGTTGCTGCATCATAACCGGCTGACTCCTCTATTGGTTGCTGCTGGTTTATACCTGCATTCCAATCCGGTTTGATTTAGAGAGAAATCTCAATCCAGCCTCAATATTTTGGATTGACCAGACCGCCTATTGTAGAAGAGATTGCTTGGTAAAAATAGTACCGCATTTGTGCTTAAGAAAAGGCTTTCTTGTCCGGGGTGTATATCCACTTTTAATACACCACGCACCCCACTACCAAAAACTTCTCTTTCAATTCTAAACAAAGAGAAAGCTCAGGCAGCTGCTCAATGAGGAGGTTCATGCTCGTTAACTTACACTTACTTTTAGCACTTCTCTACCAGTTCTCTCTCATCGTGGGCCAAGCAGTTCTCTCTCATAGATAAGAATATCCTGCTCTTAGCACCAGTTTTCACTTCATGTAGCAGCTTCTTCTTCTTTTGTCTACTCAAACACTTCATCCATGAGAACCAAGTTTTGATCAATGATATATTCAAAAAGTAAGAGCTACTCTATTAATCTACATACCTTGTCTCCGGCCACCATGTTTTCTCCGAAGGGTGAAGGCGGATTCTCTGAACTTAAAATAAGGGCGAAGGATACATACAATATGCCGGGTCTAAAGTGAAGTAGTACAGACACAGGAAATCAGAGAAAAACTTAGAGAGTCTCCATAATCTAGACTTCTCGGTTTCTTAATCGGTGTCTATCTTACTAAGATACTTCTGCAGCTTAAGGTGTTGGTGCTCCACCCCGCTCTAAGAAGTATGGCTGTGATTTGCCAATACCCAAATGGGTAGTGTACTGCTCGCTCCCCTTCTTCTTAATTCAGACTTGTTTGCGCACACAACCTTCCTATAACTTTCTGACCTGGATCCAACCAAAGAAGGAAGATGTATGGCCTCCCTCGAACAAAAGAAGGAAGTATGGGAGTTTACCGGTAGGCAATGACCACAGCCGAAGTAAAGTGCTCAGCTCAAAGAAAGAAGGTGGTGGGGGCTTCAAAGAGTGAATAAGTTCATTCGCAGTGATGTGTAATCTCTTCAAATCGAGAGAAGAGGTTTAAAAAAGAAATGCTTTTAGGCAGGCTTACTTGCTTAGTATGTATTTTTTATACAATCAAAGACCAAGGTCGTACGGATAGCAATTCTGGACCATAGGCATAGCAGCACATAGGTATTCTCTCTTCTTTCTCAATTCAGGGAGGACACTATCTTAATTCTTGTGAAAAGGCAGAAGCAAGTGAAAGGGCAGTAGTATTATATGAGTTCTAAAAAGAAGGGCGAAAAAAAAGTCATGTATGATAGTGGTCAAAAGCCTTCCATAGAAGGGAATAGCAACCTGACTAGAAATTCATAGCTGACTAGCGTACGAACGAGTTGGTCAGGCTATGAATGAAGGCTACTACTCTTCAGGAAGAAGGTACTAATAGCTCGCTCAGAGGTTCAGTCAAGCTCCTCACTCTTGGTCTGGCGGGGCATATTAGATATAGTAGTGGTGTTTTGAAAGCTTCTTATTTTTTCTAATACTATAGTAGGAGTAGGTCAGGTACAGCTTCTTATACTAGGGATGCTTTTTTGAATCATTGAAAGAGCTTTCAATAGTCTTAGTAAGTTTCAGAAAGGAGAATACCAAGGTTGAATCGAAGATAAAAGTCAAGCAGGTCACACCGTCGATGAGTTGTGTAGGAAGGATTGCTTGTCAAGCTCTTGCGGAATTTGGACTTATTATTTTGACTTATGGCTCTGAGAAAAACCCTTTTCTAGATTAGGCTTTTAGATATACGAATTACGAGAGAGATCTCCGAAAGTATAAGCGAGATGCTCTTACACCAGAAAGATAGTATAAGCTAGTTCTCACTAGCCGGGCCCTTACTCCTACTACTCACCAGCCGAGCCCTTACTCCCATCTACTACTTCTTATTAAAGCTGCAAGTGCAGAGGGGAATTTCGCAAGCTAGGAGGAATAGAAAATCCTAACTAAGAAACAATCAACCAGTCCACTAAGTCTGTTAAGTAAGAGTTATACGAAATACTCTGATTCAATGTACGAGTGACTCAATCCCAAAGGTCAATCCAGCCAGCCGATTTTCAACAACAAAGGAGTTCACCGTGGAAAGATAAAGTCTAATGACAGACACTGGTAATTCTCTCACTGGGCCAGCCACTAGAATCAGTCAATGGAAAAGCAAGCAAGGAGATGTCCTCACTGGACATTTATCCTATTTGTGAAATCCTTTCTATGTTTCTGAGACCCGGAAACCTATCAAGTAAGTAGGGATTTCTTTCTCCCCATCCATGGTTTCTTTTACTTTTTTATAGGCGTCCGGCGCATGCATACAACCATTCCTTCTTCTCCTCGGAACGTCAGGTTGGTCGGAAAGAAAGCGCGGTGTAGCTGGCATCAACATCTCTTGTTAGGTTCGCACACACAAGGGTGGTGGGTAGGTCTCTTTACGTGTCCCGCGAGGCTTTGATCTTTCCATGTATTGGCGCATAGAGATTTGACTGAGCAGTTGTATTTCTTTTATGCACGTTTACTTATGTTGATAGAGGGAGTGGGATGAAAAACGCATAGTAGGAGATTGCCTACCTACCACGTCTCGTAGGAGACCCAAACCTCGCATACGGGTCGACCGAGTCGGGTGAGTAGGCTGGATTGCTAAGTTCTACCTCCGTTTGATCCTCTACCGGCTCTAGTGGTCATATAAAGGAACACAAGTGGGTAACCACTTAGGGAACTAGGACCCTGTATCTGCTGATTCCACTGGAGTGACTTACTCTCGGAGGGAGCACCGGTTCTTGAATCCGTTAGTAGTATACGTAGTCGTGCGAGCACTACGATATCAGAACTTACTTTCTTATTCCATTTTCGTGCTTAAACAACGATTCGCCCGTGTACAAAGCATGGGATCCTGAACACCACGAAAGAAAGCGTACTACTTTTCAATATGGTCCGACTTCAGAGAGGAGAGACATGAACTTGTTTTAGGCGTAGAAAAGGCATACGGTATGAAAGATTGATTGAAAAGAGGTAGGGACAGGTCTCGCTGCTAAGGGAGAAGGAGACCTCTGTCGGAGCAAGCTAAAGAGCCCACTTTATATCGTCGATTTCAGGTAAGGCACTCGATCAAGCCTATACATCCGGGAATTTAGCTCCAAACCAAAGATGACTAAACAATCATCATTAGTTTCCATTATTCCCTCTTTAGAGTAGTATAAGTACATCCTCGACTATAGCACGAGTAGAGTCGAGTTCTCGTACTAACCTAAGAGCAGATATGCCGAAATATTTCAACGTTCAAGCAACTAATCAGTAAATGACTTCTCCGTAACAGTTTGAAGATTGGCTCGCAACACAAGTAGCGGCAAGAAAGGAGAGCAAGACTTCCTTTTCTAAAAGAAGAAAGAACTAGACTTCTATAAGAAGATTTCTATAATCATAGATCGTGGAATATTCATATATCTTATTAGGTAACTACTTCAGCTGCTCTCGAAACTGAACCATCATGAATAGAACTAGCGCTTAAGGAAGAGTAGGATCTGTTAGCAAGTCATATTCAATCACCCGGTCTTCTCCTTCCTAGATTTTAGATTTTATGATTCTCTCTTGGATTTTCATACACTTAGCCGTGTACGTATCTTGGCTAAACTCAAACCTATAGTTGATCCATCCATACTCGGTAAAGAATCAAAAAGGTACTTGAAGACGACTTTGAATGGGAGGAGGTTTTCTTTTTATCCCCCTAACCTTATTTTTATGTCTTCTTCGTTCTCAGTCCCTACGGTCCATTGTAGGATGATTTTCCTAAGGCCTTGAATTCGTTAGCAAGGTGATCAGGGTCCTCTCCCTGGTCCTATCGAACAAGTGACTTCTCTCCTAGGATTGAATATGTTTTGCCTTTCCCCGATGGTTCCGCATTCCTATGTGGGTAGGATTCGCCAGGGATGAGCGGCTTATTTAGCCTATGCGAAGTGCGAAGCATAAGAGAAGAGTGTAGCAAAGCGAGTGTAATACTTGTAGCGAATATAAGTAGTGTCAAACCCTACACTGGCTTAGCTCTGCAGATGTTTTCAGGACGAAGATGGTGATACGATACCACTCGCCAGTGATGATAAGATTCACTCATAGCATAGGTGGAAGATCCATCCTATTTTCTTTATAGATTTATTTGTTCAAAGAAAATACACGAAAACGAACTTACACGATCTTTGTGCTATGCTTAGGTTTGGGTCTTGTCCATCACATCATTCTCCTAATGATGTGATCCCGTTATCAATGACATCCCCATGTCCATAGCCAGGAAACCATGACTATCTGTTGATCAACGAGCTAGTCAACTAGAGGCTCACTAGGGACACATTGTGGTCTATGTATTCACACATGTATTACGATTTCCGGATAATACAATTATAGCATGAATAATAGACAATTATCATGAACAAGGAAATATAATAATCATTTTATTATTGCCTCTAGGGCATATTTCCAACAGTCTCCCACTTGCACTAGAGTCAATCATCTAGTTACATTGTGATGAATCGAACACCCATGGAATTCTGGTGTTGATCATGTTTTGCTCTAGGGAGAGGTTTAGTCAACGGATCTGCTACATTCAGGTCCGTATGTACTTTACAAATTTCTATGTCTCCATTTTGAACACTTTCACGAATGGAGTTGAAGCGACGCTTGATATGCCTGGTCTTCCTGTGAAACCTGGGCTCGTTGGCAAGGGCAATAGCTCCAGTGTTGTCACAGAAGAGAGTCATCAGCCCCGACGCATTGGGTATGACTCCTAGGTCGGTGATGAACTCCTTCACCCAGATTGCTTCTTGTGCTGCCTCCGAGGCTGCCATGTATTCTGCTTCACATGTAGATCCCGCCACGACACTTTGCTTGCAACTGCACCAGCTTACTGCCCCACCATTCAAAATATACACGTATCCGGTTTGTGACTTAGAGTCATCCAGATCTGTGTCGAAGCTAGCGTCGACGTAACCCTTTACGATGAGCTCTTCGCCACCTCCATAAACGAGAAACATATCCTTGGTCCTTTTCAGGTACTCCAGGATGTTTTTGACCGCTGTCCAGTGTTCCTTGCCGGGATTACTTTGGTACCTACCTACCAAACTTACGGCAAGGTTTACATCAGGTCTGGTACATAGCATGGCATACATAATAGACCCTATGGCTGAGGCATAGGGGATGACACTCATCTCTTCTATATCTTCTGCCGTGGTCGGGCATTGAGCCGTGCTCAATCGCACACCTTGCAATATAGGCAAGAACCCCTTGTTGGACTGATCCATATTGAACTTCTTCAATATCTTGTCAAGGTACGTACTTTGTGAAAGACCGATGAGGCGTCTCGATCTATCTCTATAGATCTTGATGCCTAATATATAAGCAGCTTCTCCAAGGTCCTTCATTGAAAAACACTTGTTCAAATAGGCCTTTATGCTTTCCAAGAATTCTATATCATTTCCCATCAACAGTATGTCATCCACATATAATATGAGAAATGCTACAGAGCTCCCACTCACTTTCTTGTAAACGCAGGCTTCTCCATAAGTCTGCATAAACCCAAACGCTTTGATCATCTCATCAAAGCGAATGTTCCAACTCCGAGATGCTTGCACCAGCCCATAGATTGAGCGTTGGAGCTTGCACACCTTGTTAGCATTCTTAGGATCGACAAAACCTTCCGGCTGCATCATATACAATTCTTCCTTAAGAAAGCCGTTAAGGAATGCCATTTTGACGTCCATTTGCCATATCTCATAATCATAGAATGCGGCCATTGCTAACATGATTCAGACGGACTTCAGCTTCGCTACGAGTGAGAAAGTCTCATCGTAGTCAACCCCTTGAACTTGTCGATAACCCTTAGCGACAAGTCGAGCCTTATAGATGGTCACATTACCATCCGCGTCTGTCTTCTTCTTAAAGATCCATTTATTTTCTATGGCTCTCCGATCTTCGGGCAAGTCAGTCAAAGTCCATACTTTGTTTTCATACATGGATTCTATCTCGGATTTCATGGCTTCTAGCCATTTGTCGGAATCCGGGCCCGCCATCGCTTCTTCATAGTTCGAAGGTTCACCGTTGTCTAACAACATGATTTCCAAGACAGGGTTGCCATACCACTCTGGTGCGGAACGTGTCCTTGTGGACCTACGAAGTTCAGTAGCAACTTGATCTGAAGTTTCTTGATCATCATCATCAACTTCCTCTCTAGTCGGTGCAGGCACCTCAGGAACATTTTCTTGAGCTGCGCCACTTACCGGTTCAAGAGGTAATACTTCATCAAGTTCTACCTTCCTCCCACTTATTTCTTTCGAGAGAAACTCTTTCTCTAGAAAGGACCCATTCTTGGCAACAAAGATCTTGCCTTCGGATCTGAGGTAGAAGGTATACCCAATAGTTTATTTAGGGTATCCTATGAAGACGCATTTTTCTGACTTGGGTTTGAGCTTTTCAGGTTAAAGTTTCTTGACATAAGTATCGCATCCCCAAACTTTTAGAAACGACAGTTTAGGTTTCTTCCCAAACCATAATTCATACGGTGTCGTCTCAACAGATTTCGACGGAGCCCTATTTAAAGTGAATGCGGCAGTCTCTAAAGCATAGCCCCAAAATGATAGCGGTAAATCGGTAAGAGACATCATAGATCGCACCATATCTAATAGAGTGCGATTATGACGTTAGGACACACCATTACGCTGAGGTGTTCCAGGCGGCGTGAGTTGTGAAACTATTCCACATTTTCTTAAGTGTGTGCCAAATTCGTGACTCAAGTATTCTCCCCCACGATCTGATCGCAAGTACTTGATTTTCCTGTCACGTTGATTCTCAACCTCACTCTGAAATTCCTTGAACTTTTCAAAGGTCTCAGACTTGTGTTTCATTAAGTAGACATACCCATATCTACTCAAGTCATCAGTGAGGGTGAGAACATAACGATAGCCACCACGGGCCTCAACACTCATTGGACCGCACACATCAGTATGTATGATTTCCAATAAGTTGGTTGCTCGCTCCATTGTTCCTGAGAATGGAGTCTTGGTCATTTTACCCATGAGGCATGGTTAGCACGTGTCAAATGATTCGTAATCAAGAGACTCTAAAAGTCCATCTGCATGGAGATTCTTCATGCGTTTGACACCTATGTGACCAAGGCGGCAGTGCCACAAGTATGTGGGACTATCATTATCAACCTTACATCTTTTGGTATTCACACTATGAATATGTGTAGCATTACACTCGAGATTCATTAAGAATAAACCATTCACCATCCGAGCATGACCATAAAACATATCTCTCATATAAATAGAACAACCATTATTCTCGGATTTAAATGAGTAGCCATCTCGAATTAAACGAGATCCTGATACAATGTTCATGCTCAAAGCTGGCACTAAATAACAATTATTGAGGTTTAAAACTAATGCCGTAGGTAAATGTAGAGGTAGCGTGCCGACGGCGATCACATCGACCTTGGAACCATTCCCGACGCGCATCGTCACCTCGTCCTTCACCAGTCTCCGCTTATTCCGCAGCTCCTGCTTTGAGTTACAAATGTGAGCAACCGCACCGGTATCAAATACCCAGGAGCTACTACGAGTACTGGTAAGGTACACATCAATAACATGTATATCACATATACCTTTCGTGATGCCAGCCTTCTTTTCTGCTAAGTATTTTGGGCAGTTCCGCTTCCAGTGACCACTTCCCTTGCAATAAAAACACTCAGTCTCGGGCTTGGGTCCATTCTTTGGCTTCTTCCCGGAAGCTTGCTTACCGTGCGCGGCAACTCCCTTGTCGTCCTTCTTGAAGTTCTTCTTACCCTTGCCTTTCTTGAACTTAGTGGTTTTATTCACCATCAACACTTGATGTTCCTTTTGACTTCTACCTCTGCTGATTTCAGCATTGCAAATACTTCAGGAATGGTCTTTTCCATCCCCTGCATATTGAATTTCATCACAAAGCTCTTGTAGCTCGGTGGGAGCGACTGAAGGATTCTGTCAATGACCGCGTCGTCCGGGAGATTAACTCCGAGCTGAGTCAAGCAGTTATGCAACCCAGACATTTTGAGTATGTGCTCACTGACAGAACTATTTTCCTCCATCTTACAGCTGAAGAAATTGTCGGAGACTTCATATCTCTCGACCCGGGCATGAGCTTGAAAAACCATTTTCAGCTCTTCGAACATCTCATATGCTCCGTGTCTCTCAAAACGCTTTTGGAGCCCCGGTTCTAAGCTGTAAAGCATGCCGCACTGAACGAGGGAGTAATCATCAGCACGTGTCTGCCAAGCGTTCATAACGTCTTGGTTCTGCGGGATGGGTGCGTCACCTAGCGGCGCTTCTAGGACATAATCTTTCTTGGCAGCTATGAGGATGATCCTCAGGTTCCGAACCCAGTCCGTATAGTTGCTGCCATCGTCTTTCAGCTTGGTTTTCTCTAGGAACACATTGAAGTTGAGGACAACGTGGGCCATTTGATCTACAAGACACATTGTAAAGATTTTAGACTAAGTTCATGATAATTAAGTTCATCTAATCAAATTATTCAATGAACTCCCACTCAGATAGACATCCCTCCAGTCATCTAAGTATAACATGATCCGAGTTAACTAGGCCGTGTCCGATCATCACGTGAGACGGACTAGTCAACATCGGTGAACATCTTCATGTTGATCGTATCTTCTATACGACTCATGCTCGACCTTTCGGTCTTCTGTGTTCCGAGGCCATGTCTGTACATGCTAGGCTCGTCAAGTCAACCTAAGTGTATTGCGTGTGTAAATCTGGCTTACACCCGTTGTATTAGAACGTTAGAATCTATCACACCCGATCATCACATGGTGCTTCGAAACAACGAACCTTCGCAACGGTGCATAGTTAGGGGGAACACTTTCTTGAAATTATTACAAGGGATCATCTTATTTAAGCTACCGTCGTTCTAAGCAAATAAGATGTAAAACATGATAAACATCACATGCAATCAAATAGTGACATGATATGGCCAATATCATTTTCTCCTTTGATCTCCATCTTTGGGGCTCCATGATCATCGTTGTCACCGGCATGACACCATGATCTCCATCATCGTGTCTTCTTGAAGTTGTCACATCAACTATTACTTCTACTACTATGGCTAACGGTTTAGCAACAAAGTAAAGTAATTACATGACGTTTATGTTGACACGCAGGTCATAAATAAATTAAGACAACTCCTATGGCTCCTGCCGGTTGTCATACTCATCGACATGCAAGTCGTGATTCCTATTACAAGAACATGATCAATCTCATACATCACATATATCATTCATCATTCATCACAACCTTTGGCCATATCACATCACAAAACACTTGCTGCAAAAACAAGTTAGACGTCCTCTAATTGTTGTTGCAAGTTTTTATGTGGCTGCTATAGGTTTCTAGCAAGAACGTTTCTTACCTACGCCAAAACCACAACGTGAATTGCCAATTTCTATTTACCCTTCATAAGGACCCTGTTCATCAAATCCAATCCGACTAAAGTGGGAGAGACAGACACCCGCCAGCCACCTTATGCAACTAGTGCATGTCAGTCGGTGGAACCGGTCTCACGTAAGCGTACGTGTAAGGTTGGTCCAGGCCGCTTCATCCCACGATGCCGCCGAATCAAGATAAGACTAATAACGGCAAGCAAATTGACAATATCGACACCCACAACTACTTTGTGTTCTACTCGTGCATAGTAACTACGCATAGACCTAGCTCATGACGCCACTGTTGGGGATTGTAGCAGAAATTAAAAATTTTCTACGCATCACCAAGATCAATCTATGGAGTATTCTAGCAACGAGGGCAATAGGAATGCATCTACATACCCTTGTAGATCGCGAGCGGAAGCGTTCAAGTGAACGGGGATGATGGAGTCGTACTCGCCGTGATCCAAATCACCGATGACCAAGTTCCGAACGGACAACACCTCCGCGTTCAACACACGTACGGTTGGGAAGATGTCTCCTCCTTCTTGATCCAGCAAGGGGGAAGGAGAGGTTGATGAAGATCCAGCAGCACGACGGCGTGGTGGTGGATGCAGCAGGATCCCGGCAGGGCTTCGCCAAGCACAAGCGGGGAGGAGAGGTGTTACGGAGGGAGAGGGAGGCGCCAAGAGCAAGGTTTGGCTAACCTCCCCCCCTTCCACTATATATAGGGGCTAGGGGGGGGGCGCATGCCCCCTTGGAGATCCCATCTAAAGGGGGGGGGGCGGCCCCTGGGGGCAACGACCCCCTTAGGGTTTCCAACCAGGGGGCGCATGCCCCCTCGGGGGGCAACGGCCCCCTAGGGTTTCCAACCCTAGGCGCCTTGGCCCCTTGGGTGGGGCGCACCAGCCCATCAGGGGCTGGTTCCCACGCCACTTCAGCCCATGGGGCCCTCCGGGATAGGTGGCCCCATCCGGTGGACCCCCGGGACCCTTCCGGTGGTCCCGGTACAATACCGGTAACCCCCGAAACCTTCCCGCTGGCTGAAACTAGACTTCCTATATATAAATATTTACCTTCGGACCATTCCGGAAATCCTCGTGACGTCCGGGATCTCATCCGGGACTCCGAACAACTTTCAGGTTACTGCATACTAATATCTCTACAACCCTAGCGTCACCGAACCTTAAGTGTGTAGACCCTACGGGTTCGGGAGACACGCAGACATGACCGAGATGCCTCTCCGATCAATAACCAACAACGGGATCTGGATACCCATGTTGGCTCCCACATGCTCCTCGATGATCTCATCAGATGAACCATGATGTCGAGGACTTAATCCATCCCGTATTCAATTCCCTTTGTCAACCGGTACGTTACTTGCCCGAGACTCGATCGTCGGTATCCCAATACCTTGTTCAATCTCGTTACCGGCAAGTCACTTTACTCGTACCGTAATGCATGATCCCATGACCAACCCCTTGGTCACATTGAGCTCATTATGATGATGCATTACCGAGTGGGCCCAGAGATACCTCTCCGTCATATGGAGTGACAAATCCCAGTCTCGATTTGTGCCAACCCAATAGACACTTTCGGAGATACCTGTAATGTACCTTTATAGTCACCCAGTTACGTTGTGACGTTTAGCACACCCAAGGCACTCCTACGGTATCCGGGAGTTGCACAATCTCATGGTCTAAGGAAATGATACTTGACATTAGAAAAGCTCTCACAAAACAAACTTACACGATCTTTGTGCTATGCTTAGGTTTGGGTCTTGTCCATCACATCATTCTCCTAATGATGTGATCCCGTTATCAATGACATCCCCATGTCCATAGCCAGGAAACCATGACTATCTGTTGATCAACGAGCTAGTCAACTAGAGGCTCACTAGGGACACATTGTGATCTATGTATTCACACATGTATTACGATTTCCGGATAATACAATTATAGCATGAATAATAGACAATTATCATGAATAAGGAAATATAATAATCAATTTATTATTGCCTCTAGGGCATATTTCCAACACAGTGTACATCTTGCAGATAAAATGAGGCTGACTCTGGCGAAGAAGGACCTTGATCTTGCAGCTGTGCAAAAGGAGGCTCAGGAGAAGACTGCCCTTGCTGACAAAAAGTTGGCTTCGGCCGGAGTGCTATAGGAGGAAATCACCAAGCTGAAGTCGTCTCTTACTGAGTCCAACCAAGAGGCGACTCGTCTGAAGAAAGATAAGGTGACTCTGAACGAGCAGCTGGAAAGCATGTCTCGTAAGAGGAACGACTTGGAAGCTTATCTGAAAGCTGTCGCTAAGAAGCTCTTCCTTATGCTCGAAGGTACTTCTCTTTATCCGACTGTCTTACTGTTTGCAAGTCACCTCGGACTAGTCGGCTCATTAACTCCTTGAATGTGTAGAATTCTGCCAAAATTTTGAAGAAGAAACCGGACGGATCGAGACAGGCTTGGACCCTATCCTTTCTCCAGTCGGCGATGAGGCTACCATGAACGTGCTCCGACTGGAATCTCGTGTTGCCAGTGTTACAAGCTATCTTGCTCACCTGAAGGTGGCGGTGTCGCGCATTGATACATCACTCTGGCCAAGGGCAATGTTTCAAAACAACCTCGAGTCTCTGATGACTTGACTCAATGAGGTTCCTGGTTGAGTGCAATAATGGAAGAAGTCTTTTGCCTGATGCGGTGCTGACGTGGCTCTGTCGCTGGTTAGGGTCCACTACAAAGAAGCTCGAGAAGAGAAGTTTGCGGCGATCAAGGTTGCCAACACCAAAAGACATGACTTCAAATCCTTCATGGAAACCTTCATTGCTGCTGCCACTCGGATTGCTGACGGAATTGATCTGGACAAGTTCGTCGAGCCTACAAGCCCTCCTCCTACGGAGTGAACAAACTTTATACCTCGCCTTAAATTGGCCTCAGAATGCCGAGTGATTTTGTAACCGTTTAAACTCCTTCGGGCCTGATGCCCGAGTACTTTTATCTTTGTTCCAGAACTTTAGGATTTATCTAAACTTGGTTTATCTTCGAATATGCTTGCGTTTGCCTTCGAGTGGAACTTATTCTTCACTCGAAATAATCTTTGTACCTGTGACGCAGCTCCGAAGAGAGGGTTGCAGTCGACTTGCACCTCGTCGTCCTTACGGATAGGGATGGAGCGCACATTGTACTTGTGACGCAGCTCCGAAGAGAGGGTTGAAGTCGACCTGCACCTCATCGTCCTTGCGGATAGGGATGGAGCGCATGTTGTACTTGTGGCGTAGCTCCGAAGAGAGGGTTGCAGTCGACCTGCACCTCGTCGTCCTTGCAGATAGGGATGGAGCGCATGTTGTACTTGTGGCGCAGCTCCGAAGAGAGGGTTGCAGTCGACCTGCACCTCATCGTCCTTGCGGATAGGGGTGTTTTTCAAACTTAGGCGAGTACTGGATTGCAGATAAGCCCCCGAGTGTGAGGGTTTCTCACCACTCGGTATGATTTTTCAAACTTAGGCGAGTATTGGACTGCAGCTAAGCCCCCGAGTGTGAGGGTTGCTCACCACTCGGTAGGATTTTTCAAACTTAGGCAAGTACTGGACTGCAGCTAAGCCCCCCGAGTGTGAGGGTTGCTCACCACTTGGTAGGATTTTTCAAACTTAGGCGAGTATTGGACTGCAGCTAAGCCCCCGAGATGGAGTGTTGCTCATCACTCGGTAGGATTTTTTAAACTTAGGCGAGTATTGGACTGCAGCTAAGCCCCTGAGTGGGAGGGTTGCTCATCACTTGGTAGGATTTTTTAAACTTAGGCGAGTACTGGACTGCAGCTAAGCCCCCGAGTGAGAGGCTTGCTCATCACTCAGTATGATTTTTTTAAACTTAGGCGAGTACTGGATTGCAGCTAAGCCCCCGAGTGAGAGGGTTGCTCATCACGCGGTAGGATTTTTTTAAACTTAGGCGAGTACTGGACTGCAGCTAAGTGCCCGAGTGAGAGGGTTGCTCATCACTCGGTAGGATTTTTTTAAACTTAGGCGAGTACGGGACTGCAGCTAAGCCCCCGAGTGAGAGGCTTGCTCATCACTCGGTAGGATTTTTTAAACTTAGGCGAGTACTGGACTGCAGCTAAGCCCCCGAGTGAGAGGGTTGCTCATCACTTGGTAGGATTTTTTTAAAACTTAGGCGAGTATTGGACTGCAACTAAGCCCTCGAATGAGAGGGTTTCTCATCACTCGGTAGGATTTTTTTAAAACTTAGGCGAGTACTGGACTGCAGCTAAGCCCCCGAGTGAGAGGGTTGCTCACCACTTGGTAGGATTTTTCAAACGTAGGCGAAATGGATTCGCAGCTAAGCCCCCGAGTGAGAGGCTTGCTCATCACTCGGTAGGATTTTTTAAACTTAAGCGAAACGGATTTGCAGCTAAGCCCCCGAGTGAGAGACTTGCTCATCACTCGGTAGGATTTGTTAAACTTAGGAGAAATAGATTCGCATCTAAGGCACCCACTGGGGGATTTAGAACATATAAGAAAGGAACAACAATCATTTAATAGACTACAAAATTGTGTCTTTGATAATCAAACTAAAGGGTATTTCTTATTACATCTCAATAGTCTGAATGCTGAAGTGTAAAAGGGGCGGAGCAGCTCCGCATCCCAAGCGCATGGCTCATCTTTCTTGTGCTCGACGTTGTAGAGGTGGTATGCTCCATTGTGGAGCACTCTGGTGATGATGAAGGGACCTTCCCAAGTAGGGGCGAGCTTGTGTGGCTTCTGCTGATCCACTCGAAGAACCAAGTATCCTTCCTCAAATGCTCGACCCCTCACGTTTCTGGCGTGGAATCAACGCAGGTCTTGCTGATAAATGGTCGATCAGATCAGAGCCATCTGTCTTTCCTCTTCCAGGAGATCAACTGCGTCTTGCCGAGCCTGTTCTGCTTCATCTTCTGAGAAAAGCTCGACTCTGGGTGCATGGTGAAGCAAGTCACTCGGAAGCATAGCTTCAGCTCCATAGACCAAGAAGAATGGAGTTCGGCCAGTCGACCAATTCGGAGTCGTCCTCAAACCCCAAAGCACTGACGGAAGTTCATCAACCCAGGCGCCTGCCGCATGCTTGAGATCACACATCAGTCGGGGTTTCAGTCCTTTGAGGATCAACCCATTTGCTCTTTCAGCTTGTCCATTCGACTGGGGATGGGCGACTAAAGCGTAGTCGACTCAAGTGCCTTGGGAAGCACAGAAGGCTCTGAACTCGTCTGAATCGAAGTTCGAGCCATTGTCAGTGATGATGCTGTGCGGAACACCATATCTGAATGTTAACTCTCTGATGAAACTGACTGCAGTACTGGCTTCAAGACTTTTGATAGGTTTGGCTTCAATCCATTTGGTGAACTTGTCGACTGCCACGAGTACATGAGTGAAGCCGATCCTACCCATTCTCAAAGTTCCAACCATGTTCAAACCCCAAACAACAAAGGGCCAGACGAGTGGAATGGTCTTCAGGGCTGATGCAGGCTTGTTGTAGGATCGAAAGTATGTCTAGAGGGGGGGGGGTGATTAGACTACTTGACCAAATAAAACTTAACCTTTTCCCAATTTTAGTTCTTGGCAGATTTTAGCTATTGTAGGACAAGTCAAGCAATCATCACACAATTCAAGCAAGCATGCAAAGAGTATATTGGCAGCGGAAAGTAAAGCATGCAACTTGCAAGAATGTAAAGGGAAGGGTTTGGAGAAATCAAACACAATTGGAGACACGGATGTTTTTCCCGTGGTTCGGATAGGTGGTGCTATCCTACATCCACGTTGATGGAGACATCAACCCACAAAGGGTAACGGTTGCGCGAGTCCACAAAGGGCTCCACCCACAAAGGATGACGGTTGCGCGAGTCCACAAAGGGCTCCACCCACAAAGGGTCCACGAAGAAGCAACCACCCACAAAGGGTCCACGAAGAAGCAACCTTGTCTATCCCACCATGGCCATCGCCCACACAGGACTTGCCTCACTAGCGGTAGATCTTCACGAAGTAGGCGATCTCCTTGCCCTTACAAACTCCTTGGTTCAACTCCACAATCTTGTCGGAGGCTCCCAAGTGACACCTAGCCAATCTAGGAGACACCACTCTCCAAGAAGTAACAAATGGTGTGTAGGTAATGAACTCCTTGCTCTTGTGCTTCAAATGATAGTCTCCCCAACACTCAACTCTCTCTCATAGGATTTGGATTTGGTGAAAAGAAGATTTGAGTGGAAAGCAACTTGGGAAGGCTAGAGATCAAGATTCGTAGTAGGAATGGAATATCTTGGTCTCAACACATGAGTAGGTGGTTCTCTCTCAGAACATATGAGTAGGAATTGTGTATGTGTTCTGATGGCTCTCTCCACGAATGGAGAGGAGGTGGAGGGGTATATATAGCCTCCACACAAAATCCAACCGTTACACACAGTTTTCCAATCTCGGTGGGACCGAATCAACAAACTCGGTCAGACCGAAAATGTAAACCTAGTGACCGTTAGAGATTTTCGGTGGGACTGACATGCAACTCGGTGGGACCGATATGGTTAGGGTTTGGGCATAACATAATCTCGGTGAGACCGATTACACAAACTCGGTGAGACCGAATTTGGTAATTAGCTAACCAGAGAGTTGGTCAGGCAAACTTGGTGGGACCGATTTGCTCTTTCGGTGAGACCGAAAAGTTACAAAAAGGAAACACTGAATTTACATTTCAATCTCGGTGGGACCGATTCGCTCTTTCGGTGAGACCGAAAAGTTACGAAAGGGAAATAGAGAGTTTGCAATCCCATCTCGGTGAGACCGAGATCCCTATCGGTAGAACCGAATTGCTAGGGTTTGGCAGTGGCTTATGACAAGTGAAACTCGGTGGCGCCGGATAGGAAGAATCGGTAGGACCGAGTTTGGCTTAGGGTTTAGGTCATATGTGGATATGGGAAAGTAGTTGAGGGTTTTGGAGCATATCACTAAGCACATGAAGCAAGAGGCTCATTAAGCAACACCTCATCCCTCCTTGATAGTATTGGCTTTTCCTAAAGACTCAATGTGATCTTGGATCACTAAAATATGAAAAGAAGAGTCTTGAGCTTTTGAGCTTGAGCCAATCGTTTGTCCTTAGCATTTTGACGGTTCCTCTTTCACATCCATGCCATGCCAATCATTGAGCTTTCCTGAAATAGTCATCTTGGAATAGCATTAGCTCAATGAGCTATATGTTGTTATGAATTACCAAAACCACCGAGGGATAGTTGCACTTTCAATCTCCCCCTTTTTGGTAATTGATGACAACATATAGATCAAAGCTTCGACAAATGATAATAAGCATGAAATATATCGTCGCTTTGAGAAGTATGTGATAAGTAAGAGCTCCCCCTAAATTTGTGCATATTTAAAATTTGCTTTGGACTGCAAATGCACAAGGAGTTAGAGTCATGGGTTACTCTTCCATGTCACATACATATTGATGGAGCGCTTAAAATGATAAGAATGAAATACATGCACTCATCACCAAGAAAAGTGAATGATCACATAAGATAGATAAGATAATAGCATTAAGCAAACATTAAGTGTAGCTTATGATCAAACACATGATCATCAATGTCTCACAGATAATGACGTAGTATCTCAAGCACTCAAAAGCAAACAAAGTTCGAAAAACCACCAAATAAAGCAAGAGAGAAAAAAAAACACACTCTCTCGAAGCCTATGATCTATACATTTTTCTCCCCCTTTGGCAACAAGTTACCAAAAAGTTCCTAGAAAATGCATAGTGCTAGATCGACACTCAGGCTTGATCTTCTGGTGGTGGTGGAGTCTGGATCACTCCAAGGACGAAGGCTTCTGTAAACGCTGAAGTAGACGCTGGAGTTGGAGCTGAAGTAGATGCTGGAGCTGGTGGAACTGAGGCTGTAGCTGGTGCTGAAGTGGTGGCTCTGGTGTCAGCAACTGGCACGGCAGACGACCTCGGACCTCGTGGCACTCTGGCAAAGGCATGAGTGGTAGTCCTTCCTCTCCTCTCCTGCATGTCATCCTGGAGCTGCTCCACTGTAGTTTGAATCTCTGTCACCTTCACATCCAAGTCATAGAACTTTTGTTCCATGATTCTCTCTAGGCTTGCCTGGTTTTGAGTTAGGGTGGCTAGTCCTTTCTCAATCCGCAGGGTGGATGCAATCAGGTAACCAAGCTGCTCTTGTTTGGTCTTCAAGAAATACTCAGATGCCTCCTCTTGAGTTGGCATCTTGGCAGCTTTCTCCTTCCTTGCCTTCTCCTTCTTTGCTTGTGCTTGGGCAGACGATGGTTCATTTTCAGTCATCACAACTTGATTGTCCTCAAAATCTGGACGAATGGGCAAGTGTTCCTTGTCCAACAAGTATATGCCCATGCCCATCTTGGAGTTAATGAGCTCCTGAATTTATGGGGCATACCCACAGCTCCTCTTCTGGTCTGCTGCAGTCCTCTTGATAGTCTCTACTATGAGGCTCATGACTTTGAATTTCTGAGGTACATCAAATACATGAAGCAAATTGATTGCATGGCCTCTGATCATCTTGTGATCTCCAGACTTGGGCAAGAGAGTGTGCCTCAATATCCAATTTATAGTAGGCAGCCCTGACAGAAGATAATGCACATACCCAAACTTGAAAGTATCAAGAGCTTCATTGGGAATTTCCTTGTACATATTGGACATTGAGTTATGATCCATCTTATTCTTGGCATAGATATCCAAGTCATCCTCATGCTCCTCTGGGGCATTGATGAGCTGTGCCCACTCAGCAACAGTAGATTGGTATCTCGTACCCTCTGACATCCATGTGATCTTTCCATCTGGGTAAAAGTGTGCTGTGGAGTAGAACTGCATGATTAGCTCCTCGTTCCACTTTGTGAGCTTCTGCCCAACAAAGTCTGCAACTCCACATGCACTAAAGTTGTCATACACTCCAGGGTAGTGTTCCTCATTTTCCTTCATGTAGGTCCAGTCGACCCATCTCATGTCACAAACTATTGGCTTCTTGTCAAGCAAAACTGTCTCATAGAAGTCCTGATGTTCCTTGGTGTGAAATCTGTAATCCACAGCAGTCCTTCTCCTTGAAGCATACAGATCTGCTTCTCTCCATTTCCTCAGCCCTGAGTCTCTCCTGAGCTTTATGTCTTCAGCCACAGGATGAGCATCGTTGTGGTCTAGGATCTTGGGCTTGAGCTTTCTCAGAACATTCTCTTCCTCTTCTTCTACAACTTCAGGCACTGGGGCCTTGTTCTTTTCAGCAGCTGGGATGCTTCTTGTATTTCTCTTTGGTTTTGGCTTTGAAGCTGGCTTGGCCTTGGAAGCAGCTGCCCCTGATCTTATGGCATCACCCATCAGCTTGGGTGCCTTAGGTGCTGGTGCAGCTACCTCTTCTTCTTCCTCTTCTTCCATGATGGAAGCCTTTCCAAGCACTCTGGCTACGGTCTTCTTGACCCTTTCCTTCCTCTTCTTGCCTTCAGCAGCAACTGGCTCTATGGGAGCAGGCTTTTCAGTTGAAGCTCTAGCCTTTGACATAGGCTGCCTGCCTGCTGGCCTTTTGATCTTCAGTCCTGGCTTTGTGCCTTGAGCTGGCTCAACTCTCTTTGATGTGGCCTCTTCCTCTGCCACATAATCTTCATCTTCAGAATCTGAAGTTCTCTTCTTCCTTTGTCTAGTGGCAGCTTTTGGCAGATTGCTTGGGGTACTTCTGCTGCCATCATCTGAAGAGCTGGAGGGACTAGTGCCCTCACTCATCACCACTTGCTCTTCTGACACATTCTGGCTGTCACTCTGATCTGACATGTTGAACAAGCTGACTGCTGACCCTGTGAATAGTTTATAGATGAGGTAGAGTGGATGAGCATCACAAAATGCAGAGATCTTTGCAAAAAGAATGATCCAAAAACTTAGTTTTAGTTTCCCACTGAAATCATCTCGGATCTACCGATTTTCAAACTCGGTGATACCGAAGCAGTTTTGGAACCTAAACTAGTGAACTCGGTTGGACCGAGTCACAGTTTGGTGGCACCGAGACTGCTAGGGTTTCACAGAGTTGCAAAATCGGTCACACCGATAAGTAATTCTCGGTCAGACCGAGTCTCACTTGTGCAATGGCATAAGCCAAATCGGTGGGACCGAGTTTTTCAACTCCGTGGGTCCGAGATGGTTTTGGCGAAAACCTAACCCTAAAATTTTCGAATCAAACCTAATCTACGAACGCATTGAATGGACAGGAGTGTTTCAATCGTCGCAAGAATCATGATGATCACAATGTGCTAAGAATCGGATTGGAGAATAGCACAAAGATCGAGTCCATACCCTAGTTCGGCGGAGACTCGCTACGGCGGCAATGGTGGGGTAGAATTCCCGTTGACGGCGACGGAGAAAAGCGACTGGAGGCGGCTGGCGATGAGGAGACGATCCGGAGACCACGTTGGCAGAGCAGGCTATCGCGCGGGCGAAGGGGTTCGGAGAAATTTCCAAAATTTTGCCCGTGACTATATATAGCCCGACCCTGTCGGTGTGACCGAGTGGAACAACTCGGTGGCACCGAGATTCATAACTGCAAGCAGTTACTGAAACCCGGTGTGACCGAAATGTTCAAATCGGTTGCACCGAGATCGAAAACCTAGATCAACTTAATGATCTCGGTAGGACCGAAAGTGGGGTATCGGTCAGACCGAGAATCATAAAGAGGTTTTGGAAGTTTAAGTCTATGATGAATCGGGGACTCCGAGCGCTCCTCACACAGAGTGGTTCGAATCTGACTTGATCAAATTTTGTGATGCAGCATGAATAGAGTTTGAGACGAGAAAAGCATAGATAGCTAGAGGAGGTTCTTTGGCATTCTTGTCCATCCACTTGGCAAAAGGAAATAAAACCAAACAATCAAAACAACAAGTGGATGTCCTCGAATGAGTAAAATATGCAACCAGCATGCTCACACAATAAGATGGCAAATGAAATATGTGACAAGGCATGCACAACCAATTCTAGCATCTACCAAGCAATTTGCGATGACTAGGTCATCTATATATGAGTATATTAACTTAGGAGTCAAGTGAGAACACTTGATCATAGGTCATACTCATCGTTTAAGCTCAAGTGGGGTTACCACTTTTACATAAAGCATTGTTGTGTTCACATCTTTAGAGTTGCTTTAGCTCAAGTCTTAGAGTAAAGCTCCCCCTAGATGTGATATCCCCCCTTAGAGGGATGAACTAACCTCGGGTTTTGTCGATGATGATTTCATGTAGATGTTGAAGATGTGGATGCTCAATGTTGATGTAGATCACTTGGGGCTATCCATTTGAGTGAATTGCACTTTCAATACCTACATGGGTTAGTCCCACAAGGAACAAACAAGGATATCCATAGACATAGAGTGATGCACACACAAGATGATGTCCATGAAAACTTTTAGGTTACCTTGTCCCTTGTCTTACCAACAAGAGGGTTTGTGACTCCTTGAACTAGTGCAAGATGTGGAAGTTGATTGCACTTGTTCTTGCCAAAATGATAAGAGTGAAGTATGTTGGCGGAGTCATCCTCAAGAACTCTCTAGTTCTTCTTCTTCTGGATCCACACCATCTTGATGGGAATCCTTGGAGTTGTAGTCGTACTTGATGAAGTGGAACTTAAAGTAGTCTTGGGAATCCACTTGACTAAGGTCTTAGGAGCTTCTTCAAATGCATCAATTTCCTCTTGAAGCTTGTCCTTGCCTTTTTGCTTGTAGTCTTGTGGTGGAAGATCATCTTGAGCTTGTGTCCCCTTGAAGGAAGTATCATACTTCTCTTGTTGAGGAACAAACTTTGTCTTGGGGTATTGATCTTCTTCCCACTCAACTCCATTGGCATTGAACTTTTGTTCAAAACCAACACCTTGATTCTTCCGGTGCATTCCTTGCTTGCGCACAATTTCCTCGAATTGCTTACTCCCGGCAAGGCTTTTGTACACTCCTTTCTCTATAATTCCCTTCAATAAGCTATTTTCTTGCTCAAGTGTAACTTGGCTAAGAGAATCATTAGTGGAATCAAGAGAACTACTAGAAGCAACAATATTGGATTTAGCATGATCATTGTTACTACTAGAGGAAGAATCTTTCTTGTTCTTGTTATTAGACTTGACTTGAGGCATGTAAGTGGATAAGAGTAAACGCTTGGCAATGTGAGAAGAACTTTTCTTGCGGAGATCATCATTGATTGCTTTTAAGAACTCATGCTCTTGCTCAAGATTGAGCTTTTCAAAGCGTAATTTCTCATGAGCTCTTAAAAGTTCTCGATGATCTTCGAAGATAGTTTCATGAGCTAACTTAAGAGTGTTTAGTTCTTTAGTTAGAGCCTCAATCTTCTCCTTATCATTGTCATTCGTTTTATCTTGATTAGCATGATTAATTGACGTTTCGTCATAGTATTCATCACTAGAGTTGTCAACAAGCAAATCATCACCTAACAAGTCATCTTCATCACTATTGAAATCAACATACTCGGGTGTGTTACCTTAGGACCTTTGTCCATGAAGCATCTTCCAATTCCTTCATTTGGTGAGTCAAATATGTCGTAGGAGTTGGTTGACACAAGTGCTAGACCGGAAACACCTTCATCTTGAGTGTCTTCGGAGTCGGAGTGATAACTTCTCTCGGAGTGGCTGTCGGAGTCAGATCCGGATACCCATTCACCAACATGAGCTTGATGTCTTCGTCTTGTGTAGCTCCTTGATGATTTTTCCTTCCTTTCCGAATCCTTGCTTCTCCGTGAGTATCTTCGTTCATAGCGATCATCTCTACTCCTTCTCTCTCTTGGTGGTGATTCTTTGCTTCTTCTTTTTGGAGAATCTTCTCTTCTCTTGTAGGGAGCCGTACACTCATTGGAATAGTGTCCGGGTCTTCCACAACTGTAACAGTTTCGCTCTTGACTGGAAGATCTTTTGTCATTGTAGGACCTTGACTTGAAGCTTCTATCTTTGCTTCTACTCTTGTAGAACTTGTTGAAGTTCTTCACCATTAAGCTCAATTCTTCATTGAAGTCTTGTTTCTCACTTGATGATGTAGGGGCTTCACACGAGGCTTTGTAGGCACCATTTGATTTGTTGTGAAGTTCCTCTTTATCCTTAAGTGACATCTCATGAGCAACAATTCTTCCAATCACCTCCGTTGGCTTGAGATCTTTGTAATTGGGCATCATTTGGATCAATGTGCACACGGTATCATATTTTCCATCCAAGGCTCTTAGAATCTTCTTGATGATGAATCTATCGGTCATCTCTTCACTTCCTAAGCCGGCAATCTCATTTGTGATGAGAGCAAGCCTAGAGTACATTTCAGCGACACCTTCACCATCCTTCATTTTGAACTTGTCAAGTTGACTTTGAAGCACATCCAACTTGGATTCCTTGACAGAGTCGGTACCTTCATGCATATCAATCAAAGTGTCCCAAATTTCCTTTGCATTCTCAAGACGGCTGATTTTGTTGAATTCTTCGGGGCACAATCCGTTGAAGAGAATATCACAAGCTTGAGCATTGTATTGCAACATCTTCAACTCATCCGCGGTAGCTTCACGGTTTGGTTCTTTCCCATCAAAGAAGCACCTTGCAAACCAACACACACAATAGCCCAAACGGCGGGGTTATGTCCAAGAATATGCATTTTCATTTTATGCTTCCAACTAGCAAAATTAGTACCATCAAAGTAAGGACCTCTACGGTGATAATTTCCCTCGCTAGATGCCATACTCTCCTAGGTTGTGAAACCAAGGCTATGACCACCAAAAGCTATGGAGATCAAAGCAAATGGAGACCAAAGCTCTGATACCACTTGTAGGATCGAAAGTATGTCTAGAGGGGGGGTGATTAGACTACTTGACCAAATAAAAACTTAACCTTTTCCCAATTTTAGTTCTTGGCAGATTTTAGCTATTGTAGGACAAGTCAAGCAATCATCACACAATTCAAGCAAGCATGCAAAGAGTATATTGGTAGCGGAAAGTAAAGCATGCAACTTGCAAGAATGTAAAGGGAAGGGTTTGGAGAAATCAAACGCAATTGGAGACACGGATGTTTTTCCCGTGGTTCGGATAGGTGGTGCTATCCTACATCCACGTTGATGGAGACTTCAACCCACAAAGGGTAACGGTTGCGCGAGTCCACAAAGGGCTCCACCCACAAAGGATGACGGTTGCGCGAGTCCACAAAGGGCTCCACCCACAAAGGGTCCACGAAGAAGCAACCACCCACAAAGGGTCCATGAAGAAGCAACCTTGTCTATCCCACCATGGCCATTGCCCACACAGGACTTGCCTCACTAGCGGTAGATCTTCACGAAGTAGGCGATCTCCTTGCCCTTACAAACTCCTTGGTTCAACTCCACAATCTTGTCGGAGGCTCCCAAGTGACACCTAGCCAATCTAGGAGACACCACTCTCCAAGAAGTAACAAATGGTGTCTAGGTAATGAACTCCTTGCTCTTGTGCTTCAAATGATAGTCTCCCCAACACTCAACTCTCTCTCATAGGATTTGGATTTGGTGGAAAGAAGATTTGAGTGGAAAGCAACTTGGGAAGGCTAGAGATCAAGATTCGTATGGTAGGAATGGAATATCTTGGTCTGAACACATGAGTAGGTGGTTCTCTCTCAGAACATATGAGTAGGAATTGTGTATGTGTTCTGATGGCTCTCTCCACGAATGAAGAGGAGGTGGAGGGGTATATATAGCCTCCACACAAAATCCAACCGTTACACACAGTTTTCCAATCTTGGTGGGACCGAATCAACAAACTTGGTCAGACCGAAAATGTAAACCTAGTGACCGTTAGAGATTTTCGGTGGGACTGACATGCAACTCGGTGGGACCGATATGGTTAGGGTTTGGGCATAACGTAATCTCGGTGAGACCGATTACACAAACTCGGTGAGACCGAATTTGGTAATTACCTAACCAGAGAGTTGGTCAGGCAAACTCGGTGGGACCAATTTGCTCTTTCGGTGAGACCGAAAAGTTACAAAAAGGAAACACTGAATTTACATTGCAATCTCGGTGGGACCGATTCGCTCTTTCGGTGAGACCGAAAAGTTATGAAAGGGAAACAGAGAGTTTGCAATCCCATCTCGGTGAGACCGAGATCCCTATCGGTAGAACCGAATTGCTAGGGTTTGGCAGTGGCTTATGACAAGTGAAACTCGGTGGCGCCGGATAGGAAGAATCGGTAGGACCGACTTTGGCTTAGGGTTTAGGTCATATGTGGATATGGGAAAGTAGTTGAGGGTTTTGGAGCATATCACTAAGCACATGAAGCAAGAGGCTCATTAAGCAACACGTCATCCCTCCTTGATAGTATTGGCTTTTCCTAAAGACTCAATGTGATCTTGGATCACTAAAATATGAAAAGAAGAGTCTTGAGCTTTTGAGCTTGAGCCAATCATTTGTCCTTAGCATTTTGAGGGTTCCTCTTTCACATCCATGCCATGCCAATCATTGACCTTTCCTGAAATAGTCATCTTGGAATAGCATTAGCTCAATGAGCTATATGTTGTTATGAATTACCAAAACCACCTAGGGATAGTTGCACTTTCACTTGTGAGACATGTTGGAGTAAAACTGGCAATCTTCAGATTTGTCGACTATTTCTTGAGCCATCTCATTTGCTCGTGGCCAATAAAATCCCGCTTGGTATGCTTTGGCCACAATGGTCCGAGAGGACGCATGGTGACCACAGGTCCCCGAGTGGATGTCATTGAGGATCACTTGACCTTCTTCTGGTGTTATGCATTTCTGGCTGACTCCAGTTACGCTTTCTCTGAACAGCTGCCCTCTAATCACGGTAAAAGCTTTGGATCGGCGGACGATCTGTCGGGCCTCTTCTTCGTCCTCTGGGAGTTTTTTTTTCCTAAGACCCTACGTCCTGCTTGATTAATACTGATGATATGGGTAGTACAAGAGTAGATCTACCACGAGATCAGAGAGGCTAAACCCTAGAAGCTAGCCTATGGTATGATTGTATGTATATGATCTATCGACTAGCCTGGCCTCGGTTTATATAATGCAGTAGAGGCCTAGGATAACAAGAGTCCTAGCCGAATACGCCGGTGGGGAGGAGTCCTTGTCTTGATCAGCAAGTCTTGTAGAATCTTCCATGTATGCGGCAGCTGTCCGAACTGGCCCATGAGTATACGGCCATGGGGGCCCTCGGCCCAATCTAATAGATCGGGAGATGACGTGGTGAGTACCCCCTAGTCCAGGACACCGTCAGTAGCCCCCTGAACCGGTCTTCAAGTTAGAGACGCTCCTCGATTCTTCCGAACCGTTCTTCATCTTCGGTTGTCGGTCTTGGAAACTGGTTCAACAAATCTTCCCATCTTTGATCTTGAGGACCGCCGAAATGCATTCGATGAGTTTACACGTCGGGTATCCGAGGAGCCCCTTTAAGTTTCCGGCCTTTATCAATGCCTTGTTATTTTTATGCCACACCTCGGGTTTGAAGTTGTTCCCGGGAGGCAATGTCCTCTTGCGTCCGAGCTCTAACGCCGGACTGCATTCGAGGTATCTTTTGCAGCCGAGCACCAATGCCGGACTGCTTCCAAGCTCTAACGCCGAAATGTATCCGAGCGCCAATGCCGGACTGTGTCCAAGCTCCAACGTCGGACTATATCCAAGATGTCATAGATCATCTTGGTCCAAAAGAGTTGAAGGAGTTTAGCTGAGCTTAATGCTGGAAATGCCCTCTATGGAGCCAGCCACTAGCGTCCGAGCTTTATGCCGGACTGCTTCCGAGGTGGTGCACCACCCTGACTGTGGGCCAATTTTTTGTCAATATTTTTGATTGGTGCAATTTATTCTCTGCCGAGATATATAGCTAGTAGCCCTCAAGGTGTGTATCGGTCTAAAACCCAAGATGCACCTGAAGGATGACATAAGACCGCTGATGCCAGTAGCCGCTGAGACTCAGGTTGATTTGCAAAATTGGTCTGAGGATCAACTCCTAGCTCGGCAGAATACTTCAGGACACAAAAAGCGGTGTGTAGAGTCCTCGAGACTGAGGTTGGGTGCGGCCAACCAACCTGAGGATCATAATCTCCTCGAAAACTATATTGCACTTAAATTTTCTGCACTGAATTGCCAATGCAATAGCCCCCGAGACACTGGTCGGGTGGCAACACTAGATCAGGGGATCGATGTGCCCCTTTAATATTTGTAAATAATAAGCCCCAAGCCCAGTAGCCCCCGAGCCTTAATGCGGGCACGGGTGGCCGAATTAAGGATCAATATCCATAGTAAATCACAAATTATGTGTAATGACTCTATGTATCCAAGTACTTTACGTCATTAATACTCGGATCCGCATTGTACAAAACTTTGTTGACCGACCATCGGCTTCCACCTCCTCGGCTAGAGCCGAGGAGTGTTTGTCCTACTTTATAAAGCCTTTATGAGGGCAAAGATTTACGACAAACAAGGCAATCTGGCCATACAGTTTTATAAACAAAGGTACGCAGAGAGATATGTTATATCAATGTTTAACATAATAAATGTCTTCCAAAGAAAATAATCCCGCTATCGGTTCCTTTCTTTGGGTTGTCATGCTGAGCATGATCATGAAACCTCAACTCTAATGTAAGAGCAAAATATTGAGGATTTAGTTTGGGAGGCCAGTTACTAGCCCCCGGTAGTGTTCGGCGACAGTCAAGGTCAAGCCGTAAACACTTCGGACAATGTTAAGAATGGCCCGTCATTTAACACAGTCATTGGATCGCTGACCAGTTTACGCTTATTGTGACAGTCAGTTTTCGGCTTTCTCCACTGAGGTGCTTAACCATGTGAGCTGGAAGCACAATCGCAGTGGTTCTCCCTTTGCACGCCTAGCCGAACAAAGCAGAACGTAGGAAGCAAGTGCAGGAGCCGGGCAACCCAACTATTGACCGAAGACACAATTCGAAACCGATTATAGCAATATCCGAGAACGTTTTTGCCGAATCTCTAAAGGTGTCCGGCGTTGCACTGCGAGACTTGTGCTGAAAACACACAAATAGTTTAAAAGTGCCATAAGCTTGGAAAACCAAAAAACGTCAGTAAAAACTTGACGTCCGAACAAGATCAAGTGTTCGGTGCCAATCCAAAAATTGGCCTTAGCAAAAGAAGTGCTTCTGTCGTGCTTTAACATGATACATCCTATCTCAAGACTTCAAGCGGGTCAGCCTATGGCTTTAACCTCCTATCCCGAGGGTGGAGTACTTCTCATTAGGCCAGTTTAGCAAACTAAATTCTAGCGGCTTTGAGAGAGAAATTAGGCTCCCCGACTAGTGACCACATGCTCATGTTGAAAAAAGGGGTGATAGATAATAATAATAATAAAACTTTGCAACAACTAAGAAGAAGAACACTTATCATAAAACGGCTCATATAAATTTAAGAGCCCCAAGTGACTTGGGTAAAAGAATGATTGCATGTACCGAAGTACTTATATCATATCTATGTTCAACCGAACTTTAAACGCGTCTTAACCGACCGTCGGCTTCTCCCTCTTCGGTCAAGGACCGAAAAGTGTTATGTACTCCATCTGTCGAGAATATTACTGTGAAGTGTAAGAAGCATCTCTGAAGAAAATAGTACCCCCACCGATACCTTTCTTCGGTGCTCATTGTTTGTAGCGACCCGACCCGAATGGATCAAGTGCACTGTGCTCAGGTGTCATCCCTGGATCAGTAATGCTGACACCACACAGTACATCGAAGGATTTATAGCAGAGTGGCAATCACACACTTATTACATCGTTGCCTCAAAAGAGAACTTATTACAATAAATATGGCTTAAGGCCATCTAATCATGATAACAGCGGAAGACTCGGAAGATAAATGGGTCCATCAACTCCAACAGCATCACTGAGTATAGAACCACGACCTAAAACACCTTACTCGTCGTCTGAAAAGTCTGCAACATAAAAGTTGCAGCCCGAAAATGGGTCAGCAGATGGAATATGCTGGCAAAGTAACACATAGAGAGTAATGGAATAAAACAACTATACTACATGCATATATGGCTGGTGGAAAGCTTTATGGCTACAGTTTTGCGTAAAGCCAGTTTTTCCCTACTGCAAAGGAATAAATTTATTTAACTATCATGGTGGTTGTTAAACATCGAGAATGGTTGACAGCATTCCGATCCCAATTAAGTGAACAATTAAACCCAACAATATTAACTAGAAGTAACATGTTGAGATTCACATGATATTCAAGTACTAGATACTCAAGTTGTCCATAACCGGGGACACGGCTAATCATGATTAGTTTATACACTCTGTAGAGGTTTGCACACTTTTCCCCACATGACTCGATCGCCTCCGTTTGTTTTCTCGCACTACATGGTGTTTGAGAAACGGATGACCGAGACATAGTCTTTCAGAAGCGCTAGCACCTTACATGTGGGGTAGACCGTACCACATACAACCCCTACATCTGCTAGTCCACCCCGTAAGAGTTCGCACAACTTAGTCAACTATGCCAGAGCCCATAGTAGCATGTGGCTGCACACGGAAGTTTCTAGCATGAATTATCTTATGATCCCTTTGAGCCTGGGTGGCGGTCCAAAAAAACAGGCAAGTCCTGATAGACATCAGGTGCCTCAGTCCACCCAGATGTGTGTTTGAGTTGCCACCTTAGATAAACCATTAATTAACAACTCACATCTGTCATGGATATCACTCACCCAATCCACGTCTACTAGCATAGCATGGCATAATAAGCAAACGTAGAAGTAACTCCCAAAGGTTTCATAATAAACAGGTAATAGGTACTACCTCATCTACTTCCCATCCCACAATTTAATTAGATCCTAATCATGCAAGGTGAGAGGATTGATCTAATGCAATAAAACATGGGTTGTAGAAAAGGTATGATCAAAGTGTTACTTGCCTTGCTGATGATTCGCGAGACCTAGGGTTTCGAAGTAACAAGTGGCGCAATCTGGGTGATCTATCGCGGACAAACAACAAGCACACAATAAGTACTCATCTAATGCACAGGTAAAACTCGAACAAGAGAACGAACCAGAAGGTTCAACTTAAGAACTCCGGTTGCAAAGAAAGAAAGAACCGAACAGACGACGGAAAAACAAACGGTGGAAGAAAACAACTCGGTTCTAGCAAGTTGAAACTAGGTCAAATTTTACCAGGGCAAAAACTTGTTTAAGTTGTTTAGACGGAACAGTGGTTTCGAGACGAAACTCCAGGCGCTTGAATCACCTGATTCCGATAAACGAGCGAGAAGAAAGACTAGAACGAAGATCGGATCTGAGATCACGATCGCGGAATAAAACCGACGAAAAGAAAGAGACGAACGGTTAAATGAACGGGCGTCGTTAACCGGGGAATAATCGGTGATCACGTTCGTTAAGACGAACGGTCCGAAAGAAGAACGAAAACCGAAACAAAACCGGAAGAAAAAGAAAAGAAAACGGAGAGAAAACGGAATGGTTCTTTTAGGAAAAACCAGACCGGGGAAGAAAAAGAGAGGCGCGGCTACCTCGGCGAGGGGCTCCGGCGGCGGCGTTGGGAGGCGGCGGCGACGGCTAAGGGCGGCGCGGCTAAGGCGGCGGCTTGGGGCTGCGCGCTGCTGCTTGTTGCGGCTTAGGAGGAGAGGGGCTTGGGGTTTTGGTGTGAGGAGAGGGGGGGGGTGTGGGGGTATTTATATAGGTGAGGGGGGGTTTGCTTGGGGTAGGGGGCAAGAAAAAGAGAGGGAAAAGGAAAACGAAACAAAGGAAAGAGGGGGCTAGAACCGGCCTTGAGTCCCTCTGGGACTCGGCCTGGGCGAGGGGAGGCGGCGGCTGGCGCCTGGCGCGCAGTGCTGCTGGGGGCGGCGGCTGGCTGGGCCTTTGGCCTGGCTGGCCTGCGGGAGTTCCCTTTTTTTTAAACGGTTACGCGCGCAGAAAAACAAAAGAAAAGAAAACTAAACGGGCTCCAAAATTTCTAAAGTAAATTTTCCCCGACTCCTAAAAATGAGTCGAACAAAATGAACATTCTCCGGACCTAATATGCAATTTTTCGAAAACGTGCATTTTTCCCTATCCGAATAAAATGCAAAAAAAACACCGAAACCAAAATTTGATCTATTTATTAAATCTTCATTTTTCCTAAATTTGGGAAAGTCATATTATTCCCTCTCTCATATATTTTGACACCGGAAAAATAATTGAAGATAAAATAAATAAATCAAATGATCCTTTTTTTCAAATTCGAGAAAACTCAAATATGAAAATAACAAAATCTCCAACTCTCTCCGAGGGTCCTTGAGTTGCGTGAAATTTCTAGGATCGACCAAAATGCATGAAAATATGATATGCATGATGATCTATGTATAACATTCCAAATTGAAAATTTGGGATGTTACAAACCTACCCCCCTTAAGATGAATCTCGCCCTCGAGATTCGGGTTGGCTAGAAAATAGGTGAGGGTGGTCCTTAAGCAAATCTTCTTCTCTTTCCCAGGTGGCTTCATCCTCTGAGTGGTGATTCCACTGAACTTTGCAAAACTTGATAACCTTGCTGCGGGTAACTCTGCTGGCATAATCGAGAATCTTGACTGGCTTCTCCTCATACGTTAAGTCGTCCTTCAACTGAATCGCTTCGAGTGGCACGGTATCTCTTAGCGGTACCTCCGCCATCTCGGCGTGACATTTCTTCAGCTGAGAAACATGGAATACATCATGAACTCCTGACAGCTCCTCTGGTAATTCCAATTTATAAGCGACTACTCCCATACATTGCAAGATCCTATACGGTCCAATGAAACGCGGTGCTAACTTTCCCTTAACTCCAAAGCGCTTAACTCCTCGAACTGGGGATACTCGGAGATAAACTCTGTCTCCGGTTTCGTAAACTATCTCTTTGCGTTTAGAATCTGCGTAGCTCTTCTGCCTAGATTGGGCTACCTTGAGCCTATCGCGAATCAACTTAACTTTCCGTTCAGACTCCTTAATCAAATCTGGTCCAAAGAGCTGACGGTCTCCAACTTCGTCCCATGACAACGGTGTCCTGCACCTCCTTCCGTATAAAGCTTCGAAAGGTGCCATCTTCAAACTGGTTTGGTAGCTGTTGTTATAAGAAAACTACGCATACGGCAAGTTATCGTCCCAGCTAGATCCATAATCTAGTGCACAAGCTCTCAGCATATCTTCCAAAATCTGATTGACTCTCTCGGTCTGTCCATCTGTCTGCGGATGAAAAGCTGTGCTGAACTCTAGTCTGGTTCCTAAAGTTTCATGCAACTGATTCCAAAACTTTGAGGTAAACTGGGTTCCTCTATCTGATACGATACTCCTCGGAACTCCATGCAAACAAATGATCCTAGTCATGTATATCTTCGCCAACTTAGCACTGGTGTAAGTGGTCTTAACTGGAATAAAATGTGCTACCTTCGTCAAACGATCAACTACTACCCATATCGAGTCATAGCCTGATTTTGTCCTGGGTAGTCCTGTGATAAAATCCATGCCTATCTTATCCCACTTCCACTCGGGTATCGGCAATGGTTGTAACAATCCTGCTGGCTTCTGATGCTCTGCCTTTACTCTCTGACATACGTCACAAACTGCTACATATGCTGCAATATCCTTCTTCATTCCGGTCCACCAGAATGTTTCCTTTAAATCCAAATACATCTTGGTATTCCCTGGGTGAATCGAATACGGTGAATCATGTGCCTCTTGCAAAATCAACTTCCTGATCTCCGGGTCATTTGGCACATAAACACGGTCTTCAAACCATAGGGTGTCGTGCTCATCCTCACGAAATCCCTTTGCTTTTCCTTCACTCAATTTCTCTTTTATAGCAGCAATCTCCTTGTCAGATTTCTGAGCTTCTCTGATTTTATCCATCAATGTTGACTGAATCTCCAATGCTGCTACATAGCCTCTCGGAACTATTTCCAAACAAAGCTCATGAAGGTTTTCTGCTAACTCCTTTGGTACTTCTCCCGTCGTTAGAGTATTGACATGGCTCTTACGGCTCAATGCATCAGCTACCACATTAGCTTTTCCGAGATGGTAATGCAATCTCATGTCATAATCCTTGATGAGCTCCAACCATCTCCTTTGTCGGAGGTTCAACTCCTTATGAGTGAAAATGTACTTCAAACTCTTGCGATCCGTGTACACCTCACAATGATTTCCAATGAGGAAATGTCTCCACGTCTTCAATGCATGCACTACGGCTGCTAACTCCAAATCATGCGTGGCATAATTCAACTCATGAGGCTTCAGTTGCCGTGAAGCATACGAAACAACTCTCCCTTCCTGCATAAGCACTGCTCCAAGTCCTCGACGTGAAGCGTCACAATACACCTCATAATCCTTGGTCTGATCTGGCAAAATCAATACTGGTGAGGTAACCAAGCGTTTCTCCAACTCCTGGAAGCTAGCCTCACATTCCTCAGTCCATTTGAACTTAGTATCCTTCTTCAACAATCCAGTCATAGGCTTCGCAATCTTTGAGAAATTCTCAATGAATCTCCGGTAGTATCCTGCGAGTCCAAGAAAACTCCGGATCTCTCCAACTGTCGTTGGTGCTTCCCATTCGGTTACAGTCTCAACCTTTGTGGGGTCAACTGCTATACCTTCTCCGGATATAACGTGTTCGAGGAATCCAACTTCCTTCAACCAAAACTCACATTTGCTGAATTTGGCGTATAACTGATGTTCCCTTAGTTTCTCCAAAACCAAACGCATATGTTCCTTATGCTCCTCTTCATTCTTTGAATAAACCAGAATGTCATCAATGAACACTACGACAAACTTATCCAAAAACTCCATAAACACTTTATTTATCAGGTTCATAAAATAGGCAGGTGCGTTAGTCAATCCAAATGACATAACGGTATACTCATACAGTCCATATCTCGTGGTGAATGCTGTCTTAGGTATGTCCTGCTCCCGAATCTTCAATTGATGGTACCCTGATCGCAAATCGATCTTGGAAAACACTTTAGCTCCTTGCAATCGATCAAGCAGATCGTTGATCATTGGCAGTGGGTACTTGTTCTTGATGGTTACTTCATTCAATCCCCGATAATCAACAACCATCCTTAATGATCCATCCTTCTTTTCCACTAGAAGTATGGGTGATCCCCAAGGCGAAGAACTTGGGCGAATGTAACCTTTATCCAATAACTCCTTAATCTGGTTCTTAATTTCTACCAAATCCTTTGCTAGCATCCGGTATGGTCGCTTTGATATTGGGCCTGTACCTGGCAATAACTCAATCAAAAACTCAATGTCTCTATCCGGTGGCATGCCTGGTAATTCCTCAGGAAATACATCAGGAAAATCCTTTACCACTGGTACTTCTTCTTGGACAACTCCTGTTAGGCAGTTTACTTGTGTCCTATTTGGCACATGCCAGGATACATACTTGATCCTTCTTCCTTCTGGTGTGGTAAGCAAAATTGACTTACTAGCGCAATCGATGTTTCCTCCATACATCGACAACCAATCCATGCCTAATATCACATCCAATCCTTGAGATTCCAATACTATTAGGTCTGAGCGAAACACATAGTTACCAATCCTTAATGGTAATCGATCACACCATCGTCTAGCCATGAACTCCGCTCCTGGTGAGCTTACTAACATGGGTGACCTAAGGGCTTGGGTTGGCAGGTTATATTTATCCACAAATCCCCTTGATATGTATGAATGCGATGCACCGGTGTCAAAAAGAACAAGTGCGGTAAATGACTTAACCAAAAACTTACCGATTACTGCATCGGGTTGATCTTCAACCTCCTGCACATTAACGTGGTTCACCTACCCCTTATTGAAAGAGTTCGGCTTTTTCCCAAAACTTCCATTGCCATTTCCATTCTGGCCTTCAGGACATTCATTGGCATAGTGTCCGGTCTTGGAACACTTGAAACAGGTGACTTGACTCAGGTTTCTCTTGGTTGGGGTCGATGGGATGGTCCGGTTCTGGCCGTTGCTTCCTCCATTCCCATTACCATTCTTGTGGCCATTATGGTTGTGCGAGCTACCTCCTCCATGGGTGTGCTGAAACTGAAATCCCGGTTTAGGGGCAAAACGGGGCTTCTGCTGGGCTCCAGAGTTATACTTCCCCTGTCCATACTTCCTCTTACGGTTCTCAATCTGCTGTTGCTTTCCTTCAATCATGATGGCACGATCTACCAACTCCTGGTAGTTGTTGAAGGTGGCTACCATCAACTGCATGCTTAGCTCATCATTCAATCCTTCCAGAAACTTCTCCTGCTTAGCTGCATCCGTAGCAACGTCATCTGGGGCATAACGTGCTAACTTGCTGAAATCGTCAACGTACTGGCCAACTGTCCTTCCTCCTTGGCGTAAGTTGTGAAACTCACGCTTCTTTAAGGCCATAGCTCCTGCTGAAACATGGGCAGTGCGGAAAGCTTGCTGAAACTGATCCCATGTGACAGTGTCAACTGGGTAAGTGGCTGTGAAATTCTCCCACCATGCTGCCGCGGGTCCGTCAAGCTGGTGAGCGGCAAACTTCACTTTCTCACCATCCGTGCATCCTGCCGTGGTCAACTCCCTTCCTATCTTGCGGAGCCAATCGTCTGCTACTATTGGCTCGGTGCTACTGGAAAACACCGGCGGATTCAGCCTAAGGAAACGGGCTAAGTGGTCAACAGGTGGTGGTGGTGGGTTGTTGTTGTTGTTCTGCTGGTTCTGGACTAACATCTGCATCAATTGATTCTGCTGCTGGATCAACTGAGTGAGCTCCGGTGGAAATCCATTGTCACGTCTTGGAGGCATCTGAGGGTTTAGAAAAAGACGAGAATTAAGAATAGAGTGAGGTCTAAAGGGAAAACACTACCCCAATGCACATGAGCAAATGCACACAAAATTACTCCAATCAATCAAACAAGGGCTTACAAACGATCTAAAACTATCGCAAAAGTGCTCAAACTAATGTTTACATGGGGGAATACTACTACTATCTGGTGGTCATCTAGAAATTTGAACCGATGGAAGACTCCATGATATCTGCTCCAGCTTCGTCTTCAAAGTCGGGTTCACTTGGATCTGAATCGGTGTCGTCGATGATGATGTAGTTGTCCGGACATGCGACATACTCATCGTCCTCCTTGGATGCTAACTTCCTCTTGAGTTCTTCAATCTCCTGCTTAAGATCGCCATTGTGTCTTGCTAGAGCTACGATCTCGTCCATGTAGTCCTTGCGTGTAGACTTCAGTTCTCCTTCTAGCTCAATGATCCTTGCCTTCGCGTTCTTCAATTCTATCATATCATTGCACATCTGGTTCTCGTGGCGTCGAATGTGCTGGTTTAACTCCTGGATGAAAGATGCAATGGATCTATCCTTCTTGGTGCTGACTAACTCCCATTGTTCATCTCGGCGTCCGCAAATCTGGTAGATAGTGTCCTTGAGGTCTTCTTGATAAACTTCTCCAATGCGTCCTATGGTGATATGGGCTGCCATGCTCTTCCCCAAACTCCAGGTTGGTGCATTGAAAACACTATCTATAGGCTTCGTGATTGGCGCGAATGTTCTTCCCGGAACGTGAGCTTGAATCTTCCAGCGCTCCTCTTCAGGCAGAGTGGCGTTGAATGTGCCGGTGAAGCTTGGTAGTCCTATGTTCAGGTACTTGGTGACTTCCTTCAGGTGAAATCCAAAAGGTGTGCCTTCATCCGGTTGAGCGTACTTAATCTTCGCGTGCGTCATCCTAAAAGAGTAGAAAAGATGAGGAGTTAGAAAATGAGAAGAGAATAGTGATCTATGGCTTTAACTTAGTGGTCGTGTCCTACAGTCAGCGTGTGCTGTGATACCATCTCTGTAGCGACCCGACCTGAATGGATGAAGTGCTCTGTGCTCAGGTGTCATCCCTGGATCAGTAATGCTGACACCACACAGTACATTGAAGGATTTATAGCAGAGTGGTAATCACACACTTATTACATTGTTGCCTCAAAAGAGAACTTATTGAAATAAATATGGCTTAAGGCCATCTAATTATGATAACAGCGGAAGACTTGGAAGATAAATGGGTCCATCAACTCCAACGGCATCACTGAGTATAGAACCACGACCTAAAACACCTTACTCGTTGTCTGAAAAGTCTGCAACATAAAAGTTGCAGCCCAAAAACGGGTCAGCACATGGAATATGCTAGCAAAGTAACACATAGAGAGTAATGGAATGAAACAGCTATACTACATGCATATATGGCTGGTGGAAAGCTCTATGGTTACAATTTTGCGTAAAGCCAGTTTTTCCCTACTGCAAAGGAATAAATTTATTTAACTATCATGGTGGTTGTTAAACATCGAGAATGGTCGACAGCATTCCGATCCCAATTAAGTGAACAATTAAACCCAACAATATTAATTAGAAGTAACATGTTGAGATTCACATGATATTCAAGTACTAGATACTCAAGTTGTCCATAACCGGTGACACGGCTAATCATGATTAGTTTATACACTCTGCAGAGGTTTGCGCACTTTTCCCCACATGACTCGATCGCCTCCGTTTGTTTTCTCGCACTACATGGTGTTTGAGAAACGGATGACCGAGACATAGTCTTTTAGAAGCGCTAGCACCTTACATGTGGGGTAGACCGTACCACCTACAACCCCTACATCTGCTAGTCCACCCCGTAAGAGTTCACACAACTTAGTCAACTATGCCAGAGCCCATAGTAGCATGTGGCTGCACACGGAAGTTTCTAGCATGAATTATTTTATGATCCCTTTGAGCCTGGGTGGCGGTCCAAAAAAAACAAGCAAGTCCTGATAGATATCAGGTGCCTCAATCCACCCAGATGTGTGTTTAAGTTGCCACCTTAGATAAACCATTAATTAACAACTCACATCTGTCATGGATATCACTCACCCAATCCACGTCTACTAGCATAGCATGGCATAATAAGCAAACATAGAAGTAACTCCCAAAGGTTTCATAATAAACAGGTAATAGGTACTACCTCATCTACTTCCCATCCCACAATTTAATTAGATCCTAATCATGCAAGGTGAGAGGATTGATCTAATGCAATAAAACATGGTTGTAGAAAAGGTATGATCAAAGTGTTACTTGCCTTGCTGATGATTCACGAGACCTAGGGTTTCGAAGTAACAAGCGGCGCAATCCGGGTGATCTATCGCAGACAAACAACAAGCACACAATAAGTACTCATCTAATGCACAGGTAAAACTCGAACAAGAGAGCGAACCAGAAGGTTCAACTTAAGAACTCCGGTTGCAAAGAAAGAAAGAACCGAACAGACGACGGAAAAACAAACGGCGGAAGAAAACAACTCGGTTCTAGCAAGTTGAAACTAGGTCAAATTTTACCGGGGAAAAAACTTGTTTAAGTTGTTTAGACGGAACGACAGTTTCGAGACGAAACTCCAGGCGCTTGAATCACCTGATTCCGATAAACGAGCGAGAAGAAAGACTAGAACGAAGATCGGATCTGAGATCACGATCGCGGAATAAAACCGACAAAAAGAAAGAGACGAACGGTTAAACGAATGGGCGTCGTTAACCGGGGAATAATCGGTGATCACGTTCATTAAGATGAACGGTCCGAAAGAAGAACGAAAACTGAAACAAAACCAGAAGAAAAAGAATAGAAAACGGAGAGAAAACGGAATGGTTCTTTTAGGAAAAACTGGACCGGGGAAGAAAAAGAGAGGCGCGGCTACCTCGGTGAGGCTCCGGCGAGGGGCTCCGGCGGCGGTGTTGGGAGGCGGTAGCGACGACTAAGGGCGGCGCGGCTAAGGCGGCGGCTTGGGGCTGCGCGCTGCTGCTTCCTGCGGCTTAGGAGGAGAGGGGCTTGGGGTTTTTGTGTGAGGAGAAGGGGGGGTGTGGGGGTATTTATATAGGTGTGGGGGGGTTAACTTGGGGTAGGGGGCAAGAAAAAGAGAGGGAAAAGGAAAACGAAACAAAGGAAAGAGGGGGCTAGAACCGGCCTTGAGTCCCTCTGGGACTCGGCCTGGGCGAGGGGAGGCGGCGGTTGGCGCCTGGCGCCTGGCGCGCAGCGCTGCTGGGGGCGGCGGCTGGCTGGGCCTTTGGCCCGGCTGGCCTGCGGGAGTTCCCTTTTTTTTAAACGGTTACGCGCGCAGAAAAACAAAAGAAAAGAAAATTAAACGGGCTCCAAAATTTCTAAAGTAAAATTTCCCCGACTCCTAAAAATGAGTCGAACAAAATGAACTTTCTCCGGACCTAATATGCAATTTTTCGAAAACACGCATTTTCCCTATCCGAATAAAATGCAAAAAAAAAACACCGAAACCAAAATTTGATCTATTTATTAAATCTTCATTTTTCCTAAATTTGGGAAAGTCATATTATTCCCTCTCTCATATATTTTGACACCGGAAAAATAATTGAAGATAAAATAAATAAATCAAATGATCCTTTTTTTCAAATTCGAGAAAACTCAAATATGAAAATAACGAAATCTCCAACTCTCTCCGAGGGTCCTTGAGTTGCGTGAAATTTCTAGGATCGACCAAAATGCATGAAAATATGATATGCATGATGATCTATGTATAACATTCCAAATTGAAAATTTGGGATGTTACATTGTTATTATGAGACTTGTGCCATAGATTTTTTGTACTCATGAGTTCCGTTGTGTGCCGACCATCATTGAAAACTATAAGAGCGCTAGCTTTCGGCTTCACCCCGTCTAAGGTCCGGCTCGGATGACCCGATCGTGACAATCACAGAGGTGCTCCCTTTACTCCCTAGCCGAACAATCGAGAACGTAGGGGTAAACACAGGAGCGAGGCAACCCAGCTTGCAAATCGCTTAAGTCAATATGGTGCATATTGTGGCGTAATACACGAACAAGGAACAAAGCCCTACAAGTATAATCATATGCAAGAGGAAAAGCTTCATGAAGGAAGCCCTCGAATGAATTGGGTATTTGAATTTATGCGTCATAAACAAAGTTTGGACAAGGAAATTTTTTACAAGTAACTTTTTTCAAAAAAGTATAATGCTTGGTCGAACCGAACACAAGTTAGAAATTAAAGCTTTGAGCATGAAAGCGACTTAGCTGGTTAATGTGTTCGGTATTGATGACGCGGTCCGAGCTTGATGCGGGGCAAGGTTCCATCCCCCAAGCCGGTCCCGAGGTGGCAGAGCGGAGAGCTCGACACGCCGAAGTGGTGACATAGCACGGTTAATGCAGACCGGCAGAGTGACGCCGAAGTCCCCGAATTATTTCCCTGTGCACAAAAAATAGTGCAAACCGGAGATAATAGTAATAATGATAATTAAAAAAAATCCTTGCATAATAAATAATTTTTGCAAAGTGAGTAATAAAAGAAATATGGCCTGGCGCCGAAGTCAATGTCAATGTAGGGCGTCGGCGTGATGCGGTAAAGGCGTGGCAAAGCCTGAATTCGAGGTCGGTCCAAGCTCCGGATGCGGCGTTCGCCGGACTATGCACGGAAGCTACCCGAACCACCATGCGACTGTCATTGATGCGGCCACCATTTGATAGACCTGTGTACATATGATGGACAAACCTGAGTAATAATTCCTTGGGAAAAATGAACCCAGACAAGCAAAAAATACTAGGATTAATAGCACCTGGTTTATTTGTTGTAGCAATCCAAAGGAAGGCGATTCCCAAAATTGGGACTCAATCCGCACACCCATTGCCTGATGGGCGATAAAACGATGACATGACAATGCTGGCAAAGGTTGGCTCGCCGAGGCAAAGCCCTCAGCCCAGCTAACGTGACAGAGCTGGTCGGCTAGTGACACCGAAGTGTCCGGAGTAGGTTGATGAAGAGATGGCGAAGCCCCCGGTCCAGCCGAGATGTCGAAGCCTCAATGTCAGCCGATGAGTCGAAGTAGGTCGGTGTGATGGACACCAGCTTGAAGAAGCAATAGTGCGGCCCTGTCGATGCAGGTCGTGACGTGGTCGATGCCGGCTTGATGAAGCGACCGTGCGGCTATGCCGGTATGCCCGCTCCGTGTAATCCGTGGGGCGGCGATGTTGGTGATGATTTATACTTCACGATGCCGGACTCTTGTTCGGCTTGCCGAGATGATGATCCGAAGAAGTTGAGCTCGGCTCAACAAAGTGACGACGTGTCTAACGCAGGTCGGCAGTCATGGAGGAATATTGCCGGACTGGTTTGACACCAGCATGATGTTGAAGATCATGTTCAAAAGATCTTAAAGTTAGTGGGATGTGTTCGGGAACAAAACACAATACCCCATACAAAACTTCCTTCAAAAGGGATGTTCAAAATCCCGTTCATAAAAAAGATGAACTCGGGTCGGATTCGTTTTCGCGCAGAAAACAAATCCGAAAAGTGATGCACTAATCGGAAGGTTCCCGGAGTTTGAACGGTCGGATCGAGCCGAAATTTTGAGAGGTGGTAGATATAGGAATTCCGCAGCCGATCAATGGTTGGATCTTCCAAAGGACGTCCGAGCTAGAAGCTGGACACCACGCCCTAAACTCATCCAGATTCCCGTCTAGATTTGATAGGGCTCCGGTATATCGTGGATTGCCAGAGATTCCTCCATCGGAACTCGACGAAATTTTCCAGGGTTGTTGTAGACTCAATTCCGCACAATTACACCAAAGCGATCGTCAAAGTGATAGTCGAGGAGGTGGTGGCGGCAAATACGAGTTTGCTGTCCAGAAAAACAACACGGTCGCTTGAGGGCAATGTTGACGTTGAGCCCCCGAACTCCATGGATGATTCCTCCATAATCTTGATAGAGATCGGAGTTGATGTTTGATGAAGGCCCTCGTCCTAACATGGTGATCCGAACACGGGGCGCAGTTCTTGGTCGAACCAAGGTGACCAGTCAAGCTGGTGACGAAGATGCCGAAGTCGCAGTTGATCTGCAGGCGAGCCATCGATCCTTTTGTTGATCACACAGCGGAACTCTCAATGAAAGGACCAATGTTGGGGTCAAAACCGGCGGATCTCGGGTAGGGGGTCCCGAACTGTGCGTCTAGGCCGGATGGTAACAGGAGGCAAGGGACACGAAGTTTTACCCAGGTTCGGGCCCTCTTGATGGAGGTAAAACCCTACGTCCTGCTTGATTAATATTGATGATACGGGTAGTACAAGAGTAGATCTACCACGAGATCAGAGAGGCTAAACCCTAAAAGCTAGCCTATGGTATGATTGTATGTATGTGATCTATCAACTAGCCTGACCTCGGTTTATATAATGCACCAGAGGCCTAGGATAACAAGAGTCCTAGCCGAATACGCCGGTGGGGAGGAGTCCTTGTCTTGATCAGCAAGTCTTGTAGAATCTTCCGTGTATGCGGCAGCTTTCTGAACTGGCCCATGAGTATACGGCCATGGGGGCCCTCGGCCCAATCTAACAGATCGGGAGATGACGTGGTGAGTACCCCCTAGTCCAGGACACCGTCACACACCAACAGGGAATGCTGGGTGTTCAAGCAGGCCAACAAGTTAATTGCCTAAGCTAAAGATAAGGGGTCACACAGCGATGACGAAGAGGAGCCCCGGCAGCCAAACACCGAAGGACAGCAGAGGTTCCCCCCACAAGTGCGGACGGTGAACATGATATACGCAACCCACATCCCCAAGAGGGAGCGGAAGCATGCGCTCAGGGATGTATATGCGTTGGAGCCAGTCACCCAAAGTTCAACCCATGGTCCTCCTGTCTGACCACCTTCGATCGCAGGGACCACCCCACTAGTATTCGTCACGGCAGATTCACCGCACTGGTCTTAGACCCAATCATTGACGGATTTCAGCTCACTCGAGTCCTTATGGATGGCGGCAGCAGCCTGAACCTGCTTTACCAGGACAAAGTGCGCAAAATGGGTATAGACCCCTCAAGGATCAAACCCACAAAATCGACCTTTAAAGGCGTCATTCCAGGTGTAGAGGCCCATTGCACAGGCTCAATTACACTGGAAGTGGTCTTCAGATCCCCGGATAACTTCCGAAGCGAAGAATTAATCTTCGATATAGTCCCGTCCCGCAGTGGCTATCATGCACTGCTCGGGTGAACCGCATTTGCGAGATTCAATGCGGTATCGCATTATGCATACTTCAAGCTCAAGATACCAGGACCCCGGGGGGTCATCACAGTTAACGAAAACACAGAGCGCTCTCTCCGCATGGAGGAGCACACTACGGCCCTCACAGCAGAAGCGCAAAGCAGCCTCTCAAGGCAATCCACCAGTTCGGCGTTTCAAGACCCAGACACCTTCAAACGCGCTCGGAGTAATCGGCAACTAGACCGTCTGGCACGCTCTGAGCTCGCGTAGCAATGCGGCCCCCACCCCGACCCAAGCCAAACGGCGAAATTCGTGCCACGCGTACATAATTACGCATTAAAAATACCATGGGCATAGGTGGGGAGGGGGGCACAACTACGACATGCTCCAAGACACGGCCTAATCCGCACTAGGGGCTTCCCGCTTTGTTATTTTTCTCTTTCAGGACTTTAATCTCTGGAAACCTTGTCCGGTAGCATGATTGCCGAACACATAATGCAACAACCAAGAGAGGCAGAAAGCTACGTCACACCACGGAACTCCCAGGTGGATTATGATAACGAGTGACATATTTGCTTTAATACTATTCCTCAGCTTGCCCTTGGAAGGGACATAGTCTTACTTTTTGCTTATCGCACTATCTGTATCATTCTGCTTTAACGCACCTCTTTGAATAAACAACGCATAACATTACGACTATTATTGCATTCTTGTTATATATATATATATATATATATATATATATATATATATGTTCATTAATGACGCCTTGCAACCGTACACTTTGGTATGGCCAACACACCAGGGGCTTAAGTACCCCACAATATGGTGTGAGAAGTTTGAACACTTTCACAAGTGCGGCACCCCGAACTTATAGCATTATATGCATCAGCTCTGAATCATGTCTTTGGTCAAATGTTGGGTTTGCCTGGCTCCTATGTTTTGGTACCTTACATTCCGCTCTATCGGCTAAGGTAGCGCTAGGAGAACTACTGCGATTGTGCCCCGGTTCTGCTGGGCTAAGAACCTCCATGGAGAAAGCTAAAACTGACTGTCATGATAAGGCGAGAGACTGGTCGCTGTTCGGCGAGGTTTCGAGTCCCTAAAGACTTATGCCGCTTAGAGCGAGGAGCCGGTCCTGTCTAGCTTAAAGGCGTGTATCGCGCCCCGAATTCGGCCTTCCTAATACCAGGGGCTTCACCGAAATTTAAAATTATAGAATTCTATGGCTAAGTGAGAGTGATAAAGCATTATTAGTCCAGCTGCCTTGTTCGCTGTGCTGAGCACCTCCCTCGAAGGACCCAACAATGGGAACAAGAGTGCTCAAGTTTATCCCGAACACCCCAGCACTCGCGGCATGGGGGAAGAAGCCGAGGACTAGCCATCTCTCAGATTGGATAAACAGCCAAACATAAGGTAATATTTTAAATTCAAACAAGCGTTGCATAGCGCATGTGAAACAAGTTTTCATCATACAGGATCACACGAGCAAGTTTACTCAAATATTACATCCTTTGAACATTCGTCCGCTACAAGACGGGCACCCTTTAGGACACCCTCATAATAAATTTCGGGGGTGCGATGCTCCTTGCCCTGCGGCGATCCCTCCTTGATCAGCTTCACGGTGTCTAGCTTGGCCCAGTGCACCTTCACGCGGGCGAAAGTCCGGCGTGCACATTCGATGCAGACAGACCCCTTGACGACCTCCAGCCGTGGGCAGGCGTCCACAAGCCGGCTCACCAGGCCGAAGTAGCTGTTTGGAAGGGCGTCGCCAGGCCACAGCCGGAATATAAAGCCCTTCGTGGCCTGTTCGACCGCTTTGTGTAGCTCGACCAGCTGCTTCAGCTGGTCGCTCATAGGCACCGGGTGTCCGGTCCTAGTATACTTAGACCAGAACAACTTCTCCGTTGAGCTCCCCTCCTCGTCCTGGTAAAACCGTGCGGCATCCGACACGCTGCGGGGCAAATCTGCGAATGCTCCTGGAGAGCTCCGGATTTGGGTAAGTAATAGGTAATTTACTTTCACATGCTTGCTTTGCATATAGAATGCCTTACCCGCCGCTATTTTCTTCATCGCGTCAATCTCCTGGAGGGCCTTTTGGGCTTCAGACTTGGCACTTTTTGCGCTCTCGAGGGCCGCGGCAAGCTCAGACTCTCGCGTCTTCGATTCAAGCTCCAACGCCTCGTGCTTCGTCATGAGAGCCTGGAGCTCTTGCTGCACCTCGCCCACCCGAGCCCCTTGCCTTTCCCGCTCGGTGCGCTCCTTGGCCGCTTTATCTTCGGCCTCGGACAATGCTTGCCTTAGGGTCGCCACTTTGGTCGTGGCCCCTGGCAAATTCATGATGATCTTGTCATTTCGCAATCGCATTCTTTTTATACATATCCACAAACTAGGTATTACTTACCTTTGTTCTCCTCGAGCTGCCTCTTGGCAAGGCCGAGCTCGTCCTTGGACACTTTAAGGTCCTGCTTCAGTGCGGCGACCTCCGCAGTCAGTGCGGCAGATGCCAGCAGTGAAGCCTGCATATGCATATTGACATACTTATATTAGACTCCTGCGATGTTGTTTGATCCTCTGTTCGGCTTTTCTTTGTGAACACCGAACAGAGCATCAGGGGCTATTGTCTATGCGGTAATATTTTTCCTATATTCTAAACACTTACCTCAAAGCCTGTTAGAAGGCTGGCACAAGCTTCAGTCAATCCGCTCTTGGCGGACTGAACCTTCTGGACCACCCACTCATAATTGTTCGGCGCCTCTGGATGGACAGAGGTCACCGGCACAGGCGTCTCGCCCCTCTTAGAAGGAGGCCGCCTGCCCGAGTCCGGAACCGCTGGAGGTTCCGGCACGGTGTTCGGCTGAGGGCCGAACTCGGGGCCCTCAGGGGCCTTGTCCCCTCGGCTCCCGGAGTCCGGAAGGTCGCCTTGAGGCGCCTCCGGGACTGTCTCCCCTCGACCCGGTGCCTCTTGAGACAACACCTCGGCGTCGTCCGCAGGGCAAGGGGAGGTGGCGGTCGGAAGTGGATCACTATCCATATCCGACGAGCCCAGGGAGCCGTCCGACGATACATCGGTACGGGCTCGTGGCGGCCTGCATAATCATATTCGGCGTTAGGGAAAGCAGTGCAACAAAGGAATGCTATGAGTTACTCTAGTATCCGAATACTTACGACCTCCCCAGGGGCTTGGCCCTGGGCAACCATTCGTCTTCGCCTTCGGCGGCGGCGGTGGAGCTGTTCGGAAGGAGAGTCCTTCCCTTCTTGGACCCTTCGGCCCCCCTAGTTGGGGCGGCCTTCCTTTTCTTGTCTCCCCCGCCTGGAGGGGGAGCATCTTCTTCTTCCTCCTCGTCTTCGGGGGAGGAGTGTGCCACAGAGTCATCGGACGGTGAATCCAATGACGCCTGGCATCGGGAACTCTTTCGGGTTCCCTTGGCCTTCTTGGTCTTCTCCGACACCGTGTAAGGAACCGGAGTCAGCATCTTCGCCAGGAGAGCGTCTGCTGGGCCTTCGGGCAAAGGAGCCAGACAGTCGATCTGTCCGGCCGTCTCCTACCAGTCCTGTCAAAGGTATGGGAGCTTAGATCCCACATAGAATCAAACTATGAAAAACAAGTATCCCGTGAAAGGTAAAATAGCTTACCGCGCGGGCTTGGCGCTTCGCGCAGAATCCGTGGTCCTGGGAGGTGGGAGGGGGAACCTCGGCACTCTTGAATAGCACCTTCCAGGCTTCTTCGTGAGTTGTGTCGAAGAGCCTGTTCAGAGTTCGGTGCTGGGCTGGGTCGAACTCCCACAAGTTGAAAGCCCGTTGTTGGCACGGGAGGATCCGGCGGATGAGCACGACCTGGACCTCGTTGACAAGTTTGAGCTTCTTGTTCACCATGTTTTGAATACATGTTTGGAGTCCGGTTAGCTCTCCCGAACTACCCCAGGACTGGCCCTTCTCTTGCCAGGAGGTGAGCCATGTGGGGAAGCCAGATCGGAACTTGGGGGCCGCTGCCCATTTAGGATCACGCAGCTCGGTGATGTAGAACCACCCCGATTGCCACCCCTTTATGGTCTCCACGAAGGAGCCCTCGAGCCATGTGACGTTGGGCATCTTGCCCACTGTGGCGCCTCCGCACTCCGCCCGGCGGCTGCTTACTACCTTCGGCTTGATGTTGAAGGTCTTCAGCCATAAGCCGAAGTGGGGCTTGATGCGGAGGAAGGCCTCACAAACGACGATAAACGCCGAAATATTGAGGATGAAATTCGGGGCCAGATCGTGGAAATCCAGGCCGTAGTAGAACATGAGCCCCCGGACGAATGGGTGGAGAGGGAATCCCAGTCCGCGGAGGAAGTGGGTAAGGAACACTACCCTCTCATGGGGCCTGGGGGTGGGGATGAGATGCCCCTCATCTGGGAGCCGGTGCGCGATGTCATCGGGCAGGTATCCGGCTCTCCTCAGCTTCTTGATGTGTCCCTCCGTGATGGAGGAGACCATCCACCTGCCTCCCGCTCTAGACATGGTTGGAGAAGGTCGAGGTGGGAAATGCGGACTTGGGCGCTGGAGCTCGAGTGTGCGAAAGTGGATGAGCAAAGGAGGAAGAAGGCGTGGATGAAGAGGTGAATCCTTATATGGGCGGATGAAACTATGCATCCCCACTAGCCTATCCTCCAAGCACCGTAACTGATGGCGCGGTTGGGTTACCCACGCCCGTATTGATGAGAATCTCGTAATAAGGGGAACACGATCTCTGCTTTGACAAGACGTGTCAAAAACTGCCTCGCGTTATGTGCGGGGCTAGTTAAAGGAAACGGTTCGAATAATTACTGGGCCATGGCATAATGTCGTGTTGCCAAAATGTGTTAGCAGATTAGATTTGTGGAAATAGTATTCTCTCTACGGTGGTATGTGGAAACTTATTTTGCAGGGTAGGACACTATCCTTGTATTCAAATTCTTCCGTGATGTATTCGGAGGAGGAACCCGCCTTGCAATGCCGAAGACAATACTACGCGCCGGACTCATCGTAATTGAAGCCTGGTTTAGGGGCTACTGAGGGAGTCCTAGATTAGGGGCTCTCCGGACAGCCGGACTATATTCTTTGGCCGGACTGTTAGACTATGATGATACAAGATTGAAGACTTCGTCTCGTGTCCGGATGGGACTCTACTTGGCGTGGAAGGCAAGCTTGGCAATACGGATATGTATATCTCCTACTTTGTAACCGACCTTGTGTAACCCTAGCCCTCTCCGGTGTCTATATAAACCGGAGGGTTTTAGTCCGTAGGACAACAGACAATCATACCATAGGCTAGCTTCTAGGGTTTAGCCTCTCTGATCTCGTGGTAGATCTACTCTTGTACTACCCATATCATCAATATTAATCGAGCAGGACGTAGGGTTTTACCTCCATCAAGAGGGCCCAAACCTGGGTAAAACTTCATGTCCCCTTCCTCCTGTTACCATCCGCCTAGACACACAGTTTGGGACCCCCTACCCGAGATCCGCCGGTTTTGACACCGACAGGGGGTATATAAGGTTTACACATGGTTGGTTACTAAGATCAACATGGCTCAAACATAACGGAAGATGAAAAGCAAGGGTTCCCGGTACAAAATAAAATAAAATAAAATAAAAGTCAATCCCATCACTGCTTCCCTTGCACTAGTGAGTTGATGTTGCATCCATTTATGTCGGCAGGCTGTTGTTGCCAGTTGGCCTCTCTATGGGCAGACACATAATTTAGGCCCACTTAGTAATTTCTTGGCCCGATTGATTAGAAGAAGCCCACGTCAATCCCAGGAGCAGCAACCCTTACATGTTCGGCAACCAGGCCACACAGTGTGGCAGATGAAAATGGCTTTGGCACACACCATGGAACAACTAAGCAATCTGGTCCATTCGTATGCTAGATCCAACGGCTCACGTGGTCAAATCATTGTGAGAGGTCGTAGCTAGCTTAGTTATACTGTTTAGTAATTTACTCCATGTAATAAGGGGTATCTTTTAACAAGGTCCTCTTTGGCACAATTTATTTTTCTAACAAAGCCAAAGTCTTCTTTAGCTTAGCTGCGAAGGCTTGCAACGAGAGGCAGGATGACCGGGTCAAACCCTGACAATTTTTCTAGCCGAGAGCTGAAGCGTCATCTCTTATGGTAGAGTCGAGCCGTCTCGTCAATAGTCATTATTGGGTGTATCATGGCCCAAGGTCATTTCTATTAGCACGTCATGTCAATAAAGAGAATGTGTTCCAGATTTCTAGCAATATTATCAATGAAATTGCCTTACTCTTTGGCGCTGCGCGATATATTGGGAACTAGCGATTTTTGTTTTGGGGTGAGCCGACCCCTCGTCTTTGACTGACCTATAAACGGGGGAATGGTCAACTGATTTTAACTATGCTATCATTTCTTGCCTTACCACCAAGAACCACTCGTAAGCCCAAGAGCTCCAAGACTTGCCGTTTCCTCTAGCTCTTCCTAACCCCTCTTCTCCACCGCAAAGGATGGCCGACAAGGGGAAGGATGTTGCTATCCCGGCATCCAAAGTCGCCAGGAAAGGGGGGCAACGGTGATACGTCTCCAACGTATCTACTTTTCCTAACGCTTTTCCTCTTGTTTTGGACTCTAATTTGCATGATTTGAATGAAACTAACCCCGGACTGACGCTGTTTTCAGCAGAACTACCATGGTGTTGTTTTTGTGCAGAAATGAAAGTTCTCGGAATGGAACGAAACTTTGCGAGGATTTTTTATATCAATAATAAGAATTTCTGGAGCCAAGACCTGCAGGAGAGGGGCACCTGGGTGGGCACAACCCACTAGGGCGCACCCCGTCTCCTGGCACACCCAGGTGGGTTGTCCCCACCTGGTGGCCCCGCTGACCCTGAAACCAACGCTATAAAATCCTATTTTTGGAGAAAAAAAATAAGGGAGAAAGAATTATCGCCAATCCATGAGACGGAGCCGCCGCCAAGCCCTGTTCTTCCTCGGGAGGGCAGATTTGGAGTCCGTTTGGGGCTCCGGAGAGGGGGATCTTCATTCTTCGTCATCACCAACCCTTCTCCATCGCCAATTCCATGATGCTCCTCACCAGGAGTGAGTAATTCCTTCGTAGGCTCACTGGTCGGTGATGAGTTGGATGAGATTCATCATGTAATCGAGTTAGTTTTGTTAGGGCTTGATCCCTAGTATCCACTATGTTCTTAGATTGATGTTGCTATGACTTTGCCATGCTTAATGCTTGTCACTTTGGGCCCGGGTGCCATGATTTCAGATCTGAATAGTTTATGTTATCATCATTATATCCATGTTCTAGATCCAACTTGCAAGTTATAGTCATCTACTACGTGTTATGATCCGGTAACCCCGGATTGACAATAACCGAGAATTCTTCCGATGATTACCGTAGTTTGAGGAGTTCATGTATTCACTATGTGTTAATGCTTTGTTTTGGTTCTCTATTAAAAGGAGGCCTTAATATCCCTTAGTTTCCAATGTGGACCCTGCTACCACGGGAGGGTAGGACAAAAGATGTCATGCAAGTTCTTTTAATAAAGCACGTATGACTATTTATGGAATACATGCCTACATTATATTGATGAACTGGAGCTAGTACCGAATAGCCCTTGGTTATAACTGTCACATGATGAATATCATCCAACAAGTCACCGATCCAATGCCTACGAATTTACCTTATATTGTTTCTGCTAAGTTACTACTGCTATCATCACTGTTACGCTTGCTACAAAATTACTGCTATCACTGTTACTGTTACTATTGCTGCCGTCACTACTATCAAAACTATGAAACTACTTTGCTACTGATTACTTGCTGTAGCTAATTAATCTCCAGGTGTGGTTGAATTGAAAATTCAGCTGCAAATACCTTCAAATATTCTTTGTCTCCCCTTGTGTCGAATCTATAAATTTGGGTTGAATACTCTACCCTCGAAAACTGTTGTGATCCCCTATACTTGTGGGTTATCAAGACCTTTTTCTGGCGCCGTTGCCGGGGAGCATAGCTATATTTGTTGAGTCACTTGAGATTATTATCATATTATCACTATGAAGAATCTGAGGGATTCTAAGACTAAGATATTTCCCTCAAGGATGAGGGGAGGTAAGGAACTGCCATCCAGTTCTGCTTTAGATTCACCTTCTATTATGAATAAACTTGCAACACCACTATATGCTATTAATTCTGATATGTCGCAAGTTATTGATGATGCAACTTGTACTATGAATGATGCTTATGGTGATGCTAGTACCTTGCTTGATAATACTGATGTGCCGCTTGGTGAATTTCATGTGAAACAAATTGCTAGAGTTATACAACATGATGTTGTTGAATCTAATGATGAGCTTGAAACTGAAACTCCTGAAACACCTGCTAGAACTAGCCTTCCTAGATATGAATTGCCTAAGGTACTGGAAGGTTATGTTATGAGTGAAGAAACAACTAGAGATATTCTTGCTTGCAATGATAGAGATGATCTAGAGAAATTACAACACAAGTATAAAGAAAAATCTCTGAATGCTAGAATGAAGTGTGATCTTAAGTTTGCAAATTTACCAATCTTTATTGATGATAAGGATTATGAATTCTCTGTCGACCCAGAGTTAATTACTTTGGTTGAATCTGATCCTTTCCATGGTTATGAAACTGAAACTGTTGTGGCACATCTTACTAAGTTGAATGATATAGCCACCTGATGGTAGCTGGAACTACGTCAATATTTCCCTGGAGAGGAGGGATGATGTAGCACAACAACGGTAGGTATTTCTCTCAGTTATGAAACCAAGGTATCAAACCAGTAGGAGAACCAAGCAACACAACGTAAGAAGCACCTGCACACAAATAACAACACCTCGCAATCCGACGTGTTAAAGGGGTTGTCAATCCCTTCCGGGATACGACGCCTCAAGATAGGCAAACATACGTGAGGTAAATTGTAGTAGATTGATAGATCAAACGCCAAATAAAATAAATTGCAGAAAGGTATTTTTGGATTTTTGGTTTACTAGATCTGAATAAAAATGCAAATGAAAAGTAGACCGCCAGGCAAATATATGAGAAAGAAGACCCGGGGCCGTAGGTTTCACTAGTGGCTTCTCTCGAGAAAAATAACAAACGGTGGGTAAACAAATTACCGTTGGGCAATTGATAGAACTTCAAATAATTATGACGATATCTAGGCAATGATCATTACATAGGCATCACGTCCAAGATTAGTAGACCGACTCCTGCCTGCATCTACTACTATTACTCCACACATCGACCGCTATCCACCATGCATCTAGTGTATTAAGTTCATGGAAAAATGGAGTAATGCAATAAGAACGATGAAATGATGTAGACAAGATCATTATCTATACGGCGGTAGATATAGATCTCATCTTTTTATCCTTAGTAGCAACGATACATATGTGTCGGTTCCCTTTCTGTCACTGGGATCAAGCACCGTAAGATCGAACCCACTACCGGGCACCTCTTCCCATTACAAGATAAATAGATCAAGTTGGTAAAACAAAACCCAAATATCGGAGAAGAAATACGAGGCTATAAGAGATCATGCATAAAAGAGATCAAAGAAACTCAAATACTTTCATGGATATAAAAACATAGATCTGATCATAAACTCAAGGTTCATCGATCCCAACAAACACAACGCAAAAGAGTTACATCATATGGATCTCCAAGAGACCATTGTATTGAGAATCAAGAGAGAGAGAGATGAAGCCATCTGGCTACTAACTACGGACCCGAAGGTCTACAAAGAACTACTCACGCATCATCGGAGAGGCACCAATGGAGGTGGTAAACCCCATCCGAGATGGTGTCTAGATTGGATCTGGTGGTTCTGGACTCTGCGGTGGCTAGATGAATATTTCGTCGACTCCCCTAGGGTTCTGGTATTTTTGGGGTATTTATACAACAAAGAGGCGGTCCGGGGGGCACCCGAGGTGGGCACAACCCACTAGGGCGCGCTTGGGCCTCCTGGCGCGCCCTTGTGGGTTGTGCCCCCCTCGGGGCACCCCCCAAGTGCAACCAGGGCCCCTTGCCTTCCTTCTAGCCCATAGAAATTCTCCGTAAAGTTTCGTGGCATTTGGACTCCGTTTGATATTGATTTTCTGCGATGTAAAAAACATGGAAAAAATAGCAACTGGCACTTGGCACTATGTCAATAGTTTAGTACCAAAAAATGATATAAAATGATTATAAAACAACATGGAACAATCAAAAATTATAGATACATTGGAGACATATCAGTATCCCCAAGCTTAACTCCTACTCGTCCTCGAGTAGGTAAGTGATAAAAACAGAATTTTTGATGTGGAGTGCTGTTCATCAAGTCATATCATATTCTTTTGTTTATAGCATGGACATTTGGACTTTTGTATGATTCAAAGCAATAGTCTAGTTTTTACATAATAATTTAGATACTCAAGCATACCAACAAGCAACCATGTCTTTCAAAATATCAACGCTAAAATAAGTTATCTGCAACTCTTGAGCACTGCGTTGTTTTTCCCTTGAAGAGGAAAGGGTGATGCAACAAAGTAGCGTAAGTATTTCTCTCAGTTTTTGAAACCAAGGTATCAATCCAGTAGGAGATCATGCTCGAGTCCCACGCACCTACACAAACAAATAAGAACCTCACAACCAGCGCGATAAAGGGGTTGTCAATCCCTTCCCGGTCTCTTACGAGAGTGAGATCTGATAGATATGATAAGATAATATTTTTGGTATTTTTATGATAAAGAGAAATAAAGATGCAAAATAAAATAAATGAAAATAGAAATAACTAAGTGTTGGGAGATTAATATGATGGAAGATAGACTCGAGGGCCATAGGTTTCACTGGTGGCTTCTCTCAAGAGCATAAGTATTACGGTGGGTAAACGAATTACTGTCGAGCAATTGATAGAGTTGAGCATAGTTATGAGAATATCTAGGTATGATCATGTATATAGGTGTAACACCCTCGATGCGGCTATAGCTCCCACGTGTCGAGGCACGACTTAGAGACATAATCGCATTGAAGGCATATGTCGCAAGTTAGGCAATCTTCACAACATCCCATGTAATATAAATAATAAAGGGGAGATAACATAGTTGGCTTACACACGCCACATCAATCAAGTACATAAATAACATTACATCATCCAAACACTCATGGCCCGACTACGGCGTCAAAATAAAAGAGAACCCAACATGCGACACTGTCCCAATCACCCCCAACTGGGCACCACTACTGATCATCGTGAAAGGAAACATAGTAACGTTGAGAGTCCTCATCGAACTCCCACTTGAGCTCATGCGCGTCTCCTGGAGCGGAATCATCAGGCCCTGCATCAGGTGTAATAGTAATCTGTGAGCCACAGGGACTCAGCAATCTCGCACCCTCGCGATCAAGACTATTTAAGCTTATAGGTAAGGCAAGGTAAATATGTGGAGCTGCAGCAAGCGACTAGCAAATATGGTGGCTAACTTATTCGCAAAAGAGAGCAAGAAGAGGAGGCAAAGCAAGAGCAAGAAACTAGAGAGCAACCTGCGCAAACATTACTCCAACACCGTGTCCACTTCCCGGACTCCGCCGAGAAGAGGCCATCACGGTAACACACTCAGTTGATTCATTTTAATTGATTAAGGTTCAAGTTATCTACAACCAGACATTAACAAATTCCCATCTACCCATAATCGTGGGTACGGCTTTCGGAAGTTCAATCCCTGCAGGGGAGTCCCAACTTAGCCCATGTCAAGCTCTCACGGTCAACGAAGGAATAGACCTCCTCCCAAGACATTCCGATCAGACTCGGTATCTCGGTTACTCAAGACATTTCGACAGGTTAAAACAAGACCAGCAACACCGCCCGAATGTGCCGACAAATCCCGATAGGAGATGCACATATCTCTTTCTCAGGGCACACTCAGATTGTCTAAACTTCCGGTAGGCCAGCCCAGAGTTGCCCCTGGTAGCCACCGGCGGCTGACAGTTTGGACCAACACTCAGAGGAGCACTGGCCCGGGGGGGGTTAAAGTAAGGATGACCCTTGAGTCTGCAGAACCCAAGGGAAAGAAAAGGCTAGGTGGCAAATGGTAAAACCAAGGTTGGGCATTGCTGGAAAAGCTTTAATCAAGGCGAACTATCAAGGGGTTCCCATTATAACCCAACCGCGTAAGGAACGCAAAATCCGGGAACATAACACCGATATGACGGAAACTAGGGTGGCAAGAGTGGAACAAAACACTAGGCGAGAGGCCGAGCCTTCCACCCTTTACTAAGTATATAGATGCATTAAGATAACATAGCAATATAATGATATCCCAACAAGTAAATAAATGTTCCAACGAGGAACGGCCTCCAATCTTCACCTGCAACTAGCAACGCTATAAGAGGGGCTGAGCAAAGCGGTAACATAGCCAATCAACGGTTTGCTAGGACATGATGGGATTAGAGGTTTGACATGGCAATATGGGAGGCTTGAAAACAAGTGGTAGGCATCGTAGCATTGGCATAGCAAAAGAGCGAGCAAGCTAGCATAGCAAAGATAGTAGTGATTTCGAGGGTATGATCATCTTGCCTGCACAGTTCTCAGAGTTGACTGGATCCTTTAAAGCAAACTCAACGGGCTCCTCGTTAGCGAACTCGTCTCCCGGCTCTACCCAAACAAGACAAACAAGCAACAAGGACACAATCAAACACGTGCAAGGATCAAACAATATGATGCAAAGATGATATGTTATGCGGGTTGCGATGCGGGATGCAAAATACAAGATATGACAGGAAATGCATGAACCTGGCCTCAACTTGGAAATCCAAGTGTGCCACTGGAAAGATGAGACGAAATCGCTTGAAAACGATATAAAGAACGCCGGAATCGGAGTTACGGTTTGGAAATGGCAAGCGATTCAAAAATGACACCGGTCTGCGATTTACAGCAAGTAGGCATCGAAATGCAACGAAATGAACATGCTACAGCACCCAAACATGACAACAAAATACATGGCAGGGATGCACACAAGATTCTTAACAAAAGTCTAGCACTTAGCTACGGCCAATTCATCCATTAACAGATTTAAACAAGCATGGCAAAAATGCATATGACGAACAGATCTCAGACTTAGTGAAATTAACACTTGTCTGGAATTTCAGATCAGGTAGCACTCTTCGGAGCAACAAAACTACATGCTACAGGACCTGATCATGGCAAAGTAAATCATGGCATGGAGCTACTCAAAGATCTTAACAAAAGTCCCATAGTTACCTTGAGCCAAAAGGGATCAGAAAATACAATTGCAAGCATGTGAACATAGCAAAAACACAATCAGTTTTCAGACTTAGTGAAAAACTGACACATGCTGAAATATAACTCAAGTAGGCATGTTTACGAGCTCGATGCACTCACTATGGTGCAAGTCATGGCAATACAAGCATACATCCATCAAGAAGGCACAAAATGCAAGCTATACATGGCAAGAACAATAGCATAGCATGCACGGATCAACTACAACATCACCGGCAAAATTGCAAACAAGTTGACAATCTGCCCAGATTCACGAAGTAGCAAAAGTAGAGCTCGATTGACTCAAGCTAGGGTGCTCCATAGTTGAAAACAAAGGCATGGATGGATAGAGCACTACAATATTAACAAAACATCCTTACTGATCATCCTCAAAAGAGGCACAGATCACTAGGAAACAACATGAACATATGGCATCATGAAATAAACAGCTCCAGGACTTAGTGAAATTACTAAGTCCCTGAAAACAGAATTACTAAGTGCACCACTTTGCAAGCTTGCACTAGTCACCACACACATCACAAAAATACATGGGTTGCACCTCTGGAAAGATGACAAAACCCTCAACAAAACACATGTAGAGCATCAGGGCATAGCATGTACACAATAATCATGGCAAAAATGACAAAACCCTAAATGGAATAGCAGATCTGACAATTATCTCAAGTAGCCCTCTTCTAACAGCATTTCAGGCATCAAGATGAACTCAAATGAAAATGATGCAATGGAACGAAATGATGTACTCTCTGAGATGAACATTTTGATATGCTATATGCATGAATCGGAGTTATGGGTGCAAAGTTACGGGGTCATGAACATGAGCACTTGGACTGAAAATATCAGAGACTTAGAAAAAAACAACCCTCAGATCTAGGGTTTGACCGGCGCGCGAACCGAGGTAGCGGCGGGCACTGTTCACGGTGGGGATGGAGCTCGCCGGAGCGGGATGACAGCGGCGAGGTGCTCCCGGGCCGGATCTTGCCGGATCCGGCCGGCGGGGAGCCGGAGAGGCGACGGGGCGGCGACCACGGCGCGGCGGCGGCTGTTGGTGGCGGCGGGCGCGGACACGGCGGCGGCGACCGGAGCTCGGCCTGGGGGCGGGGCGGCGAGCTCGACCGGCGAGGCGGCGGCGCGCGGCGGCCGTCGGGGTCCGGTCGCCGGGGCGGAGACGGGCGCGGGCGGCGGAGGCCTTTGGGCCGCGGGGGCCGGAGGCGGGCCCGGCGGGCCGGCGGGGAAGTGGGCGCGGGGCGCGGACAGGTGGCGGCTGGTGGTTGGCGGCGGTGACGGGCAGACATTGTCCGGCTCCCCTGGACACGTCCGGCGGCGACGGAGACGGATTTTTAGGGTTTGAGGACGAGGGGATCCGGATTTTTCGGGGAGGGGGTATAAATAGGCATAGGAGGAGCTAGGAGAGTCCAAATGAGGTGCAGTTTTCGGCCACGCGATCGTGATCGAACGCTCTAGATGATGGAGAAGAGTTAGGTGGGTTTTGGGCCAAATTGGAGGGGTGTTGGGCTGCAACACACACGAGGCCTTTTCGGTCCCTCGGTTGACCGTTGGAGTATCAAACGAAGTCCAAATGGTACGAAACTTGACAGGCGGTCTACCGGTAGTAAACCAAGGCCGCTTGGCAAGTCTCGGTCCAATACGGAAATGTTTAATCCCCACACACTAAAGAAAGCTAGAAATGACCACCGGAGGAGAACGAAGCGCCGGAATGCAAAACGGACAACGGGGAAAATGCTCGAATGCATTCGACGAACACGTAAGCAAATGCAATGCACATGATGACATGATATGAGATGCATGACAATGACAACAACACACGGAGACAAAGAACCCGAACCCGAGTAAATAAATATAACTTAACGCCGGAAACGGCAAGAGTTGGAGTACAAATTGGGAAAGTTACATCCGGGGTGTTACAATAGGCATCATCTCCGCGACAAGTAGACCAAAACGATTCTGCATCTACTACTATTAATCCATACATCGACCGCTATCCAGCATGCATCTAGAGTATTAAGTTCATAAGAACAGAGTAATGCTTTAAGTAAGATGACATGATGTAGAGGGATAAACTCATGCAATATGATATAAACCCCATCTTTTTATCCTTGATGGCAACAGTACAATACGTGTCGTTTCCCTTTCTATTACTGGGATCGAGCACCACAAGATTGAACCCAAAGCTAAGCACTTCTCCCATTGCAAGAAAGATCAATCTAGTAGGCCAAACCAAACTGATAATTTGAAGAGACTTGCAAAGATAAACCAATCATACATAAAAGAATTCAGAGGAGATTCAAATATTGTTCATAGATAAACTTGATCATAAACCCACAATTCATCGGATCTCGACAAACACACCGCAAAAGAAGATTACATCGAATAGATCTCCAAGAAGATCGAGGAGAACTTTGTATTGAGATCCAAAGAGAGAGAAGAAGCCATCTAGCTAATAACTATGGACCTATAGGTCTGGAGTAAACTACTCACACATCACCGGAGAGGCCATGGAGTTGATGTAGAGGCCCTCCATGATCAATGCTCCCTCCGGCGGAGCTTCGGAAAAGGCCCCGAGATGGGATCTCTCGGGTACAGAAGGTTGCGGCGGTGGAATTAGGTTTTCATGGTGCTCCTAGATGTTTGGGGGGTACGTGGATATATATAGGAGGAAGAAGTACGTCGGTGGAGCAATGAGGGGCCCACGAGGGTGGAGGGCGCGTCCAGGGGGTAGGCGCGCCCCTTGCCTCAATAAGATCAAACAAGATCAAACAACTATTGCCCAAGAAGATCCTAAAGGCTTTACTTGGCACAAACACTAATTAAAACATAAAAACACAATCATAACAGCAGCATAATTTTGCTAACACTCAAGAACAGAAAGCAAAAAAGCAAAAATAAATTTTATTCATTGGGTTGCCTCCCAACAAGCGTTATAGTTTTATGCCCTTAGCCAGGCATAAAGCAAGGATCTAAGTTTTGTCATCTTTGGTTCGAGATCCATAAGATGCCCTCATGATCGATTCATAAGGTGGCTTAATTCTAGTTCTAGGAAAGTGTTCCATACCCTTCCTCAAAGGAAATTGGAACTTAATATTGCCTTCTTTCATATCAATCACGACACCGATAGTGCGTAAAAATGGTCTACCAAGAATAATTGGACAAGACGGATTGCAATCAATATCAAGAACAATAAAATCTATGGGCACATAATTCCTATTTGAAAGAATAAGAACATCATTAATTCTTCTCATAGGCTTTTTAATAGTAGAATCCGCCAAGTGCAAATTCAAGGAACATTCTTCAAGATTGGTAAGACCAAGCACATCACATAAAGATTTCGGAATTGTAGAAACACTAGCACCCAAATCACATAGAGCAAAATATTCACAATTTTTAATCTTGACTTTGATAGTAGGTTCCCACTCATCATGCAATTTTCTCGGAATTGAAACTTCTAATTCCAATTTCTCTTCAAGAGCTTTCATCATAGCATCAACAACATGTTTAGTAAAAGCTTTGTTTTGTTCATAAGCATGGGGTGAATTCATCATGGATTGCAACAAATAAATACAATCAATCAAATATCAACTATAATAATTAAAGTCTTTGTAATCCAAAATAGTGGGTGCATCACTAGCTAAAGTTTTGGCCTCTCCAAACCCACTTTCATCAATTTTCTCAACAAGATTTTCACCCTCCGAAATATTAGGACGCCTTTTACCTAAATTTGACTCTTCTCCAGTCCCTTTTTCAACATTCTTAACTTTACTAAACAAGGAATCAATAGAAGAAACAACAATCATTTTAAGATCTCATCACTTTTGCAAGAAGAATCACTAGAAAAAGCTTTTCTAAAAATTCTCTTTTAGCTCTAAGCATAGCAGTTATTTTCTTACTTTCATCCATAGAAACATAAAGATCTTTAATTGATTCATCTACTTTAGGCATAAAAAATTTCATCTTGAGATTTTCCACATCATGAGCAATTCTATCAATACTTCTAGACAAATCATCAATCTTATGCAACTTTTCTTCTATGGATGTGTTGAAAACTTTTTGTGTATTGATAAATTCTTTAATATTATTCTCAAGATCAGAGGTGTTCCTGTTATTATTATCAGATTGATTTCCATAGGAACTACCATAATTGTTAGAGGAATTACTAGGAAAAGGCCTAGGATTAAAATTTCCTCTATAAGCATTGTTGTTTAAATTATTGCGAGAAATAAAATTCACATGAATGTCATCACTATTTTGCTCAATTAAAGTAGACAAAGGCATATCATTAAAATCAATAGGATCACTTCTACTAGCAACCAATTTCACAAGAGCATCAATTTTTTCACTCAAAGAAGAAATTTCTTCAACCGAATTAACTTTTTTACTAGTAGGGGCTCTTTCGCTATGCCATTGTGAACAATTTGCCATGATATTATCAAGAAATTTGGTGGCTTCACACAAAGTAATTTCCATAAACGTACCACCCGCGGCGGAATCTAAAAGATTACAAGAAACGAAATTCAATCCCACATAAAAAATTTGTATGATCATCCAAAGATTTAACCCATGAGTTGGGCGATTCCTTAGCATCATTTTCATCCTTTCCCAAGATTGCGCAACATGCTCATGTTCAGGTTGCTTGAAATTCATGATCTGGGTTCTAAGGGAAATAATTTTTGCAGGAGGAAAATACTTAGTGATAAAAGCGTCTTTGCACTTATTCGAAGAATCGATACTATTACAAGGCAAAGAAGAGAACCAATTTTTTGCAGAATCACGCAAAGAGAACGGAAATAATTTCATCTTGACCACATCATTTTCCACATCTTTTTTCTTTTGCATATCGCAGAATTCCACGAAGGTATTAAGATGGGACGCGACATCCTCATTAGGAGTACTGGAAAATTGGTCTTTCATAACAAGATTCAGCAAAGCAGTATTAATATCACAAGTCTCCACACTAGTGGCGGGAGGAGCAAGCAGAGTGCCAATAAAATCATAGTTGTTGGTATTTGAGAAATCACATAACTTGGTGTTCTCTAGAGTCATGATGACCACACGACAAGATTGCACTCAAAAACAGATCCGGCAGGAAAACGGCAAACGGAACAAGGGGGGCGAATAAAACGACAAATTTTTGTGAAGTGGGGGGGGGAGAGGAAAACGAGAGGCAAATGGAAAATAATGTAAATTGCAAGGAGATGATATTTTGGATTAGGAACCCTGTCGTGGGTTTGTCACGACAGATGTCCTCGTGAAAGGACTTAGTTGTGGAGCCATCGCAACGGGTTAGCTTAAAGGGGTTTAATCGGACAAGGGGACACTGGAGTTTATACTAGTTCGGCCCCTTCGATGAAGGTAAAAGCCTACGTCTAGTTGTGATTGGTATTTCTAGGGTTTCGAAGGCCAGGGAGTGAATCCGTTTTGTCTGGCTTTCGAGTTGTTGTTGTCTGTCCCTAAACCGTGGCCGGGTCGTCCCTTTATATACATTGGTTGACGCCCGCCAGGCTACAGAGTCCCGAAGCCGGTTTATAAACGTATCCGGTCAGGCCTCTCTCTTTCTATCTTATTATACAAGTTACATGACTAGGCCGGTTTACATTTACATACGGTAACTCGCCTTTGGGCCCTCCGTAAAGTGCTAGCATCTTTACATCTTCATGGGCTTCTAATCTTCAAAGAGTCAACCCGACTACATAAGGCCGGTTTACCTCCAGTAGTAATATCCCCAACATTAGGCCCCAGATTGGTTTGAACTTGTTCATGTCAATCTTCCACACATTAGAAAAAATCTTCTCTCTTGTCTTCATTTTTGATCTTGTAAACCGCCGTGACGTCATACTTCAAAATTACGATAAACCGTCATGACGTCATCCATCCGCTGATATTGGAGACTTCCTTCATTTAATATATATCCAGTTATCGAGGCGACACCTTTATTAACATATCCATTTTTGGACTCCTCAATTCCCGCGCTTGCCATTTTTCACTTCGCCTTATAAATAGGACAGAGGGGTCATTTTCACCGTTTCCCCCCGTGCCTCTTCGCATCGTCTTCCTCGCGCCGCTCAGCCTCTGGAACTTCGCCGCCACCGTCGACCATCGTTTCTGCTCCGACCTCGGCCACTACATCGCCCTGAACGCACCAGAGAACTGCGGCGCCCTTCCGCTTCCTCACTAGCTCCGGTAAGTTCTCTGCTTTTTTCACCATAGATCTATTCTAGGGTTTCGATATTCCTCGCAGTTCTTCCAAAGTTCATCAGTTCTATTCTTCCATGTTCTTCCTTTAATAGATAGACACTTCATGCTTGATACATCTCTTACCGTAGCTTACCTACCATGATCATCACAAATCTTTATGCGCAAAGAACTGATCTGTCTGTCAACAATTGCTTCAGTTCTGCACCCCTTCAAGATCCAATTATTTTTGCTTTTCTGTCTTATTTCTAGATCCGAAAGTTTTATAGATCACTGTGAGATCTGTTTCTCCTCGCACCAATATAAGCGATTTGACATTGGATAAATAGTCTATGCCATTAGCCCTCTGATAAACCGGAAGAGCATGTTACCTTCATAATTACGCTCTGGTTTAACAGTGTCTGATCAATCCTGCGCTAGCATTACCTTCTTTCTCATTATACCAGTCTCCGGGTTGTACCATTTATTATATCCGTACGTTTCTTACTCCCTTGTCTCTTGTGTATGATCATGCATAATTTATAAACTGACCTTTCATTTTCAGTTTGTTCGCTTTGCAATGGCCAAACAATTCACTGCCTGCAACTGGGCTCATTCCCGGGTTATTGAGGCTCAACTGGATGAGATGGTTAGCATCGGCTCTCTGCCTAAGAAAATTGAGATCAAATGGCGAGCCCCAGGAACTGAGAGTCCTCCAACCCCAAGACAAGGCGAAGTGGTAATCTTTGTTGACCATATAGGCCGTGGTTTCAAACCGCCGGGGTCAAAATTTTATCGAGATGTGCTTGCCAGCTTCCAACTGCATCCACAAGATATTGGTCCCAATTCAGTCTCCAACTTATGCAATTTCCAAGTCTTCTGTGAAGCCTATTTACAGGAAGAACCAACTGCAGAATTGTTCCGGGATTTCTTTCACTTAAACCGGCGCACAGAGTTTGTGAATGGCCCGAATACAGAGCTTGTTGGTGTCTCGATTCAAAAGCGGAAAGAAGTGGAATTTCCTCATGCCAAACACCATAGCCACCCAAAGGAATGGAACCAAACATGGTTCTATTGCAGAGACACTTCGCCTGAAGATGAGAATCCCCTCCCCGGCTTCCGAGATCATAGTTATCCAATACTCACCCAATGCCACAACGCTTGAGCTCCTCAGAAAGGGCAAAATACGCTCCTCAAATCGCCAAGCTCCGGGCCTTTATGGCAAACGGTTTAACAGGTGTGGATTTTGTACGCTGTTGGATATCCTGGAGTATCTTGCCACTAAGCCGGTGTCCCGATTTAATGTGCGAATATACCGGTGAGGTTGATAGTCCTCAATGCCACTGCAACATCCAATTATCTGAGGAAGAAGTTACTAAAGGGGTAAAGAAAATTCTGAATGAATCGGAACTGGTCTGTAGTCAAACCGGTCTGAATCCCTTCTACACCAAGAACAAACTGCCTGCTGTAAGCATTACACTTCCTCTTCATCTCTAATATCTTTGACTTATACAAGCTATAACCCTTCTTCTTTATATGTATAGGGTGATGACCCTTTCTGGAAACGAAAATCCATAGAGAAAGCGGCAAAGCTAACTGGAGATAAAGTGGCCAAACCAACCCGCCCGAAGACCAAAGCCGTAAAACGGACATCAAAGCGGAAAATGGCTGACTGGATTACTATGGAACTTGATGATGATACTGATGACCCAGAAGCTGAGGTAGAACTTGACTCACTTGTCTCTCTTTTTATGCATCTTGTTAACAATGATCTTCCTCAGGAGGAGGCTGAAGCTAGTCAGGCTGAGGACGTAGAGGTAATTACCCTTTCCTCCGGTTCAGACTCTATGCCAACACAAAAAACTCGCCAAACAATCCGGAAAGTAAGATTTTCTCATCCTCTTGCTCACTTGGATCCAACATTTATTTTGAAGACTCAACAGCATGAGGCTCGCCAGACAACTCGGCACAGTGGCCAACAGGTCACCTCTACCGGTTTACCTGATACTCCGGTTCGGAAGCGTCGGTCTGAGGTCTCTCCTACTTCTGACCATTCTTACCCCAAGGCAAGTTATTTCAGACGGCCTCTTAATCCGTCTGATTCAAATTATCAGGTGACACCTCCTTCCTCTTCTGGTGAATCGACAGCAACTCAACTCACCCCTTTGAAAACTGTGGCTGGGTGAGTTACGAAAAACCTTTCCTTTCAATGCACCCTACATCTTTTGAACAGGATGTTAACCCTTTTTATTCTGTTTGCAGGGCCAAAGCCAGACCCAGCAAGGAAGCTCGGGTCACCAATCCGCTAGAAGACCCTGTTGCTGAAGAAGAAGAACCAAAAGGTGAACCGGAGCAAACAGGTGAAATGGAAGGCCTCCATCCTGAAACAACTTTTGATGATCCGCTGTAACACCCCGGATATGATTTACCCAATATGTAATCCAACTCTTGCCGTTTTCGGCATTAAGTTATTTTATTTTCTTGGGTTCGGGTTTCATCTCCATGTGTAGTTGTTGTAGTTGTTGTTGTTGTTGTTGTTGTTGTTGTTGTTGTTGTTGTCATGCATCTCATATCATGTCATCATCTGCATTGCATTTGCATACGTGTTCATCTCATGCATCCGAGCATTTTCCCCGTTGTCCGTTTTGCATTCCGGCGCTCCATTCTCCTCCGGTGGTCATTTCTACCTTTCTTTCGTGTGTAGGGATTAAACATTTCCGTATTGGACCGAGACTTGCCAAGCGGCCTTGGTTTACTACCGGTAGACCGCCCGTCAAGTTTCGTACCATTTGGACTTCGTTTGATACTCCAACGGTTAACCGAGGGACCGAGAAGGCCTCATGTGTGTTGCAGACCAACATCCCTCCAATTTGGCCCAAAACCCACAAAAACCCTCTCCATCATCTAGAGCGTTCGATCACGATCGCGTGGCCGAAAACTGCACCTCATTTGGACTCTCCTAGCTCCCCCTATGCCTATATAAAGACCCCTCCTCGAAATCCCGGATCCCCTCCATCCCTAACCCTAGATCCACCACCTCGCGCCACGCCGGACACGTCCGCCGCCCCACCCGGGCCAATCCCGCGCTGCCACATGGCGGGTGTGCGCCCACATCGCCGCTTCCGCCGCGGGCCCGCCGTGGGCCCCAGAGGCCCGGCTCCTCCCGCCGCCTGAAGCCGCCTTCCTCCGCCTCAACGCCGCCCCGCTCTCCCCGCTGGGCATATAGCATATCAAAATGTTCGCCTCAGAGAGTACATCATTTCATCTCATTGCATCATTTTCATTTGAGTTCATATTGATGCCCGAAATGCTGTTGGAAGAGTGCTATTTGAGATAATTGTCAGATCTGCTGCTCCAATAAGATATTTGTCATTTTTTGCGATGATTATTGTGTGCATGATATGCCCCTGAGCTCTACATGTGTTTTGTTATATGTTTTGCCATATTTCCAGGGATGCAACCCATGTATTTTTGTGATGTGTGTGGTGACTAGCACAAGCTTGCAAAGTGGTGCATTCGTTAATGCTGATTTCAGGGACTTAGCATTTCCACTAAGTCCTTGATCTGTTTATTTCTATATGCCATATGTTCATGTTGTTTCCTAGTGATCCGTGCCTCTTTTGAGGATGATCAGTAAGGATGTTTTGTTAATCTTGTAGTTCTCTATCCATCCATGTCTTTGTTTGCAATTATGGAGCAACCTAGCTTGAGTCAATCGAGCTCTACTTTTGCTATTTCGTGAATCTGGGCAGATTGTCTACTTGTTAGCGATTTTGCCGAGGATGTTGTAGTTGATCTGTGCATGCTATGCTATTGTTCTTGACATGTCTAGCTTGTATAATGTATATTCTTGATGGGTGCATGCTTAGGTTGTCATGACATGCTCTATAGTGAGTGCATCGAGCTTGTAAACATGCCTACTTGATATCTGTTTTGCATGCTTCAGTTTTTCTCTAAGTCTGTGATCTCATTATGTTTTTGCCATGTTCACATGCTTGCAAATGTATTTTTCTGATCCCTTTTGGCTCAAGGTCACTAAGGGACTTTTGATAAGCTCTTTGAGTAGCTCCATGCCATGCCTTTGCCATGTTCAGGTCCTGTAGCATATAGTTTTCATGCTCCAAAGTGTGCTACCTGATCTGAGATTCTAGACAAGTGTTAATTTCACTAAGTCTGAAATCTGGTTGCCAAATGCATTTTTGCCATGCTTGTTTGAACCTATTAATGGATGAATTGGCTGTAGCTCAGTGTTCCTCTTTTGTTAAGCTTCATGAATGGATCCCTGCCATGTATTTTGTTGTCATGTTTGAGTGTTGTAGCATGTTCATCTTGTTGCATTTAGATGGCTACTTGCTGTATATCGCAGACTGGTGCCATATTTGAATTGCTTGCCATTTCCAAACCGTGACTCCGATTCCGGCGTTCTTTATATCGTTTTTAAGCGATTTCATCTTACCTTTCCAGTGGCACACTTAGAATTCCAAGTTGAGGCCAGGTTCATTCATTCCTTGTCAAATTTTGCATATGCATCACATATCGCATCCCGCATAGCATACCATGTTTGCATCATGTTGTTTGAGTTTGCACGTGGTTGATTGTGTCCTTGGTGCTTGTTTGTCTTGTTTGAGTAAAGCCGGGAGATGAGTTCGCTAATGAGGAGCCCGTTGAGTTTGCTTTCGAGGATCTAGTCAACTCTGACAACATTGCAGGCAAGATGATCATACCCTCGAAATCACTACTATCTTTGCTTTGCTAGATGCTCGCTCTTTTGCTATGCCTATGCTACGATGCCAACTACTTGCTTATCATGCCTCCCTATTTGCCATGTCAAACCTCTAACCCACCATGTCCTAGCAAACCGTTGATTGGCTATGTTACCGCTTTGCTCAGCCCCTCTTATAGCGTTGCTAGTTGCAGGTGAAGATTGGAGACCGTTCCTTGTTGGAACATTATTTACTTGTTGGGATATCATTATAGTATCTTGTTATCTTAATGCATCTATATACTTGGTAAAGGGTGGAAGGCTCGGCCTCTCGCCTTGTGTTTTGTTCCACTCTTGCCGTCCTAGTTTCCGTCATATCGATGTTATGTTCCCGGATTTTGGGTTCCTTACGCGGTCGGGTGATAATGGGAACCCCTTGATAGTTCGCCTTGATTAAAGCTTTTCCAGCAATGCCCAACCTTGGTTTTACCATTTGCCACCTAGCCACTTTTTCCCTTGGGTTTCTGGAGCCCGAGGGTCATCTTATTTAAACCCCCCCGGGCCAGTGCTCCTCTGAGTGTTGGTCCACCTGTCAGCTGCCGGTGGCCACCAGGGGCAACTCTGGGCTGGCCTACCCGTACCTAAGACAATCTGAGTGTGCCCTGAGAACGAGATATGTGCAGCTCCTATCGGGATTTGTCGGCACATTCGGGTGGTGTTGCTGGATTTGTTTTAACTTGTCGAAGTGTCTTGTAGAATCGGGATACCGAGTCTGATCGGAATGTCTCGGGAGAAGGTCTATTCCTTCGTTGACCGTGAGAGCTTGTCATGGGCTAAGTTGGGACTCCCCTGCAGGGATTTGAACTTTTGAAAGCCGTGCCCGCGGTTATGGGCAGATGGGAATTTGTTAATGTCCGGTTGTAGATAACTTGAACCTTAACTTAATTAAAATGAACCAACTGTGTGAGTACCGTGATGGTCTCTTCTCGGCGGTGTCCGGGAAGTGAACACGGTGTTGGAGTAATGCTTGTCGCAGGTTGTTCTCTAGTCATTTGTTCGCGCTTTGCCTTCTCTTCTCGCTCTCTTTTGCGAACAGGTTAGCCACCATATATGCTAGTCGCTTGCTGCAGCTCCACATTTTTACCTTGCCTTACCTATAAGCTTAAATAGTCTTGATCGCGAGGGTGCGAGATTGCTGAGTCCCTGTGGCTCACAGATTACTTCCAAACCAGATGCAGGGCCTGATGACTCCGTTCCAGATGACGCGCTTGAGCTCAAGTGGGAGTTCGACGAGGACTCACGCCGTTACTATGTGTCTTTCCCTGATGATCATTAGTGGTGCCCAGTTGGGGCGATCGTGACCGTGTCGCATGTTGGGTTTATCTTTTATTTTGGCGCCATAGTCGGGCCATGAATGTTTGGTTGATGTAATGCTATTCATGTACTTTGATTGACGTGGTGAGTGTAAGCCAACTATGTATCTCCCCTTTCATTATCTGTATTACATGGGATGTTGTGAAGATTGCCTAACTTGCGACATTGCTTTCAATGCGGTTATGCCTCTAAGTCGTGCCTTGACACGTGGGAGATATAGCCGCATCGAGGGCGTTACATCCGCCCCTTGACGGCCAACATACTGACGAACCCAAAGATGTTGAGCCTGCCGCCCCTGATGCTCAACCGGCAGAACCAAACTAGGCTAATCCAATGAAAGACACTGAAATTCGATCATCATCCACCCAAAATCCTGAAGGCCAAGGCGATAATGTTATTATTACTGGAGCAGGCCACAATTCTCCTAGTCATCCCGTCATTTTGGCTCGGCATAGTGCCAAAGAAGAGCAAATTGCCAGGGATAAAGGTAAATGGAGCAGCGACTTATCAAACTATGCTCATCTTAACGCTGATGAGCTTCATTCCGGCTTCTTGAACCGTCTGCACTCAAACCGGGATTATGAAGTCGGTTTGGTGAATTTGATGAAAGAACGATATGAGGTAAATTCTTCTCCCTTGCACATTGATTTATAGCTGAAATACTATTCCAGGTAGCCCCCAAGAGCCGTTTTATGATTGTCAATCATAAACCGGGTCTTTGTAACACTTTAAGCATCCCATCATTAATCCTTGCCAAGGCGTGTCTTCAATTATAGATAAAACTCATGTTTGAAAAATTAGATAACGTTCTGTAGCATAGCCCCCAAAGGCCGGTTTAACTTGGCAAGTTAATCCGGTTTTTAATCCACACCGCCAGTTTAGAACTAACGTACATTAGTCCCCAAGTGTCAAGGATAATGCTTGCATTGTTCTGGAGAATTGCATAGAAGGTAGTATTTGAGAGCAAATAAGCATTAGCCCCCAAGTATGAAGTGGATAACTTGTTATATGCTTTATACTTAGTGCATATATATGTTGTTTTGTTGAAGATACCTTCAATGTTGCAGGCTAAACTGAGAAACAAAGATGCCAAAAACTCTGACTTGCAAGAAAATGTGAAGTCGCAACAAGCCGAAGCTGCAAAAGCCAAAGAGGAGCTGACCCAGGCCCTGGTCGAAATGGAAAAATTGAAAGAATCTTTCAATCAAGATCGTGCTGCATGGGAAACCGAAAAAACCGGTTTGACCAAAAGAGCCGTAGATGCCGAGGAAGCCCTGAAACCGGTGGCTGAAGAACTAGCCGGTTTGAAGCGCCAAATCAACACTATGACCTCTGCTATCTTTGGTAAGTATCTGCTTATGTATGTTGCATCAGTCAATGAATCTTAAAACTGATCACGATGTTGAAAAAAAATCTTTGGCAGGAACTCGGATCACTCATCTTGGTGCAGATATGCAGATGAAGCTCAAAGCGGCATACACATTGGTTGAGCAGCTATACTCTAGATCTTAGTGAGCCATTAGTATAGCAGCTTATAACAAACCGGCGCCAATGTTGATTAAGGAAACCCTTGAGAAGCTGGGCATGTTACCGGCGCGTATTGCCGAGTTGAAAAGAGCCGCTGCAAGAGCCGGAGCATTAACTGCCCTTATTCGAGCCAAGGCCTGGATTCCAGATCTTGAAGCGGAGGATATCATTAAAGGGTATCTAGGCGTTAAAGAAGACGGTTCAAACTTTGACAATGATGATCTTCGGCGGTTGACCAAACAGATGCGGCCAGCGGCCAGCAAATTAGCTGAAGACACCGATTTGTCCCATTTTCAACCGTTTTATGATGCAGAAGGGAAAAGACAGCCGGCCGAGATCCATGAAGTCGAAGAACTTGTGCCTCTGATTCGTAAGCACACTTATGCCCCTGATATTAACCCTTCTGATCTTATCCATGAAGAAGCAGTATTCCAAGCTTTAACCGGAATCGATTGGTCAACGGCTGATTTCCAGTGGCTGGGGAGGGATGAAGAAGTGCGTACACCAACTGATCCACAACCAACAAACTGTCGTGATGAAGAATCCTGATCCGGTTGCCGGTTTATATGGCTACTATGAAAAACAATGGCACTGAGGAGCCGCTTTAAAGCTTCATGTAATAGGATAGCTAAAACTTTGTTTATTTGCCATGCCATCGAGCATGCTTCATAGCCCTTTGTGACAATCTGTGCTGCCCTTCAGGATATATTTTATGCATAGTCTATGATGACTTGCCTTCCTCATTGAATGAGCAAACGTGTATACAACAAAGGTGTTTAACACCAACCCGATACGTTTGATAATCTCATCTTCATAATGCTGGTCTATCTATTAAACCGGACCGGTATACCTACCGGATTTTCTTCATAACACTGGTGATTTAGTCAAACCATACTGGGTCAGTGACCACCGGTTTATAACTGATCATGAGCCAATAGCTGGTGGCTGGAAAGCAAGCCGGATCAAGGATGTCGGTTTATCAAAAAAATACTTATGATTGTCAACAAACAAAATTCAAATAGGAAAATATGCGAGGCTTTTTACGAGCTGCCAGGCTCCAAATCGAGGCTTTTCATGGGCTGCCAGGCCTCTGAGTTAAACCATTTAACAAAGCCTTTTAAGATGGGCCTCCAATTAACCAATCACCATTTTAACTATGACAAGTTCAGGGTCTGTAAAAGATTGACTTGTCAAACGTTCGATGGGTCATGCCAGGATTACCTGGATAGGAGTGGCTTACTTGATGAAGGCAGGTTAACCCGGGGTTTTAGGTGAATACACCAGGCTTCCAAGCTGTGGCTTGATAGCCAATTACGAGGGTCCTTTCAAACTCTTTGTTGCTTTGCAAAAAAGAGCCCCCAAGTAACTTTGTGAGCGATGCTCAGCGTGTGCCCATGTTTGAGTTTGTACAGTGTACAATACTCTCTTTGGCTCCACAAATTTTTCCTTGTGTGGCTGAAATGCCTATCAAGAGGTGTAGCTGTGGTTCAAACATGACCAAGCCCCCTAGTGATTTTCTTTATCTTTATGCAGTTGCTAAATCCAGTTTAACAAAGACTCCGCTTTGACCGTTAACTTGTAAAAGCACACATATGATATAAGAAAGAACAGATTCCCCGCTTATAACGGAGGCTCCGGTTTATTATATGGTATATACACTGTCATAAATATGTACAGGTGAAAAAGCCTATGGCTTCAAGTATAGTAAGGCCGAAGGAGAGCTATGTTCCATGGGCACTTTGTCTCCTCCTCCGATTGACGTGAGTCTTCATGCTCTCGAACATCAATGAGGTAGTAGGATCAGTTGTGCAGATTTTTGCTGACCACAAAGGGTCCTTCCCAAGGGGGGGATAACTTATGCATATCAGTCTGATCCTGGATGAGCCGGAGCACCAAATCACCTTCTTGAAAGGTTCTAGTTTTAACCCGGCGGCTGCGATAACGTCGAAGATCTTGTTGATAAATCGCCGAACGCGCTACTGCAAGATCCCGCTCTTCATCCAACAGGTCCAGAGAATCCTGACGTGCCTTCTTATTATCAGCTTCAACATAAGCTGCCACACGGGGCGAATCGTGACGGATGTCACTAGGAAGAACCGCCTCTGCTCCATAAACCATGAAGAAAGGCGTGTAACCCGTAGACCTATTGGGTGTGGTGTTGATGCTCCATAACACAGAAGGTAGCTCCTTGACCCAACAACCCGGCGTCCGCTTTAAGGGAACCATAAGCCTTGGTTTGATACCCCGCAGAATTTCTTGATTTGCCCTTTCTGCTTGACCATTAGATTGGGGGTGAGCCACTGATGCTAGATCAAGCCGGATGTGCTCATGTTGATATAATTCTTCCACCTCTCCTATTGAAAAGTTAGTGACATTATCTGCTATAATGCTATGTGGAAAGCCAAACCGGAATATCACCTTTTTGATGAATTGAACCGTTGTGGCTGCATCACCCTTGCTGACTGGCTCTGCCTCTACCCATTTAGTGAATTTATCAACTGCTACTAACAGATGGGTCTTCTTGTCCTTGGAGCGCTTGAAGGGTCCAACCATATCCAGCCCCCAAGTGGCAAACAGCCACGTAATTGGAATCATCCGCAACTCTTAAGCCGGAACATGCGCACGGCGGGCAAACTTTTGACATCCATCACATCTTTTGACTAAATCCTCTGCATCAGCATGCGCCGTCTACTAGTAAAAACCGTGGCGAAAAGCTTTAGCAACCAACGACTTTGAACCGGCGTGATGACCGCAATCCCCTTTATGAATTTCTCGCAAAATCTCACAACCTTCTTGAGGAGAAACGCATCGTTGAATCGCTCTTGAAACACTGTAACGATGTAACTCCCCGTTGAGTATGGTCATGGACTTGGAACGCTGGATTATCTGTCGAGCCAACGTTTCCTCAGTTGGTAACTCGCCCCGGATCATGTAATCCAGATATGGGATCATCCAATCCGGTATGGCATGCAAAGCTGCCACCAATTGAGCCTCCGGATCAGGAAGAGCCAAATCTTCTTCGGTTGGTATTTTGACTGACAGATTGTGCAACACATCAAGAAAGACATTGGGCGGAACCGGTTTACATTGGGAACCAAGACGACTTAAAGCGTCCGCCGCTTCATTCTTACGCCGGTCTATATGGTCCACCTGATAACCTTTAAAGTGACCAGCCACTGTGTCCACCTCTCGCCGATATGCAGCCATGAGTGGGTCCTTAGAATCCCAAGTGCCAGACACTTGCTGAGCCACTAGATCTGAATCGCCGAAGCACTTAACTCGGCTCAAATTCATCTCTTTAGCCATCCGAAGACCGTGGAGTAAAGCCTCATATTCAGCTGCATTGTTAGTACAAGGGAACATTAAACGGAGGACCTAACAAAACTTATCACCTTGTGGGGAAGTTAATACGACTCCAGCCCCCGAACTCTCTAGCTGTCTGGACCCATCAAAATGAATAGTCCAATATGTATTATCTGGTTTCTCCTCAGGTGCCTGTAACTCCGTCCAATCGTTGATGAAATCTACGAGTGCCTGGGACTTGATCGCCGTGCAGGGTATATATCTGAGCCCGTGGGGTCCAAGCTCAATGGCCCACTTGGAAATCCGGCCAGTTGCCTCTCTGTTTTGAATGATGTCACCCAGAGGAGCTGAACTGACTACTGTGATAGGAGGGCCCTGAAAATAGTGTTTGAGCTTCCGGCTTGCCATAAACACCCCATACACCAGTTTCTGCCAATGCGATACCTCTGCTTTGACTCAATGAGCACCTCACTGATATAATAAACCGGCCGTTGAACCGGATACTCTTTGCCAGGCTCTTTGCGCTCTACCACAATGGCTACGCTGACAGCCCGGGCATTAGCAGCCACATATAATAATAAGGGCTCTTTATCGATCGGTGCTGCCAGCACGGGCGGTTCCACGAGCTGTTTCTTCAGATCTTCAAACGCCTTATCAGCTGCTTCACTCCAGACAAAGTTATCCGTTTTCTTGAGCATCTGATATAAGGGAATGGCCTTCTCTCCAAGGCGGCTGATAAACCGGCTCAAGGCTGTAATCTGGCCGGCCAGACGTTGCACATCGTTAATACACGCTGGTTTAGCCAAGGACGTAATCGCTGCAATCTTTTCCAGATTAGCCTCAATGCCTCTGTTTGAAACCAGAAAGCCTAAGAGCTTGCCTGCCGGGACACCGAAAACACACTTCTCCGGATTGAGCATCATCTTGTAGACCCGGAGATTGTCAAAAGTTTCCCGTAGATCATCTATCAAAGTCTCCTCCTTTCTGGATTTGACCACAATATCATCTACATACGCATGGACATCGCGCCCAATTTCCTTATGAAGGCAATTCTGAACACATCGCTGGTAAGTTGCCTGGGCACTCTTGAGTCCAAAGGGCATGGAAACATAGCAGAAGGCTCCAAAGGGAGTTATAAAGGCTGTCTTCTCCTGGTCCTTAACTGCCATTTTGATCTGATGATAACCAGAGTAAGCATCCAAAAAACACAAACGGTCACAACCCGCCGTAGCATCAATTATCTGATCAATGCGAGGGAGAGCAAAGGGGTCTGCAGGGCAAGCCTTGTTTAAATCTGTGTAGTCCACACACATGCGCCAAGTGCCGTTTTTCTTAAGAACCAGCACCGGATTGGCTAACCACTCTGGATGAAAAACTTCAACAATAAACCCAGCAGCCAACAAACGGGCGACCTCTTCACCTATAGCCTTGCACCTTTCCTCGTTGAAGTGGCGGAGGAACTATTGGACCGGTTTGAATTTCGGATCAATGTTGAGTGTGTGCTCAGCGAGTTCTCTTGGTACACCTGGCATGTCGGAAGGTTTCCATGCAAAGATGTCCCGATTCTCACAGATGAACTCGATGAGCGCGCTTTCCTATTTGGGATCCAGGTTAGCACTGATGCTGAACTGTTTGGATGAATCGCCAGGGACAAAGTCAACCATCTTAGTGTCTGTAGCTGATTTGAACCTCAATGCTGGATCATGTTCCGTGGTTGGCTTTTTTAAGGAGGTCATGTCTGCTGGATCAACTTGCTCCTTATAGAATGTTAACTCCTCCGTTGCACAAACCAACTCAGCATAAGCCGCATCGCCTTCTTCACACTCCAAAGCAATCTTTCTACTTCCATGTACTGTGATAGTCCCCTTATGACCTGGCATTTTAAGCTGCAGATAAACATAACATGGCCTTGCCATAAACTTAGCATAAACCGGCCGCCCAAACAGAGCATGGTACGGACTTTTGATCTTCACCACCTCAAATGTCACTGTTTCTGACCTTGAATCGTAGTCGTCTCCAAAAGCTACCTCCAAAGCTATCTTACCAATAGGATATGCAGACTTACCAGGCACCACACCATGAAATACCGTATTCGACGGTTTAAGATCCTTATCTGTCAACCCCATACGGCGGAATGTATCATAATACAAAATATTGATACTACTTCCCCCATCCATGAGCACTTTAGTGAACTTGTATCCCCCAACTTGAGGGGCTACCACCAAGGCCAAATGACCTGGATTATCAACCCGGGGCGGGTGATCCTCTCTGCTCCACAAAATAGGTTGCTCCGACCAGCGTAAATACTGAGGTACTGCCGGCTCAACAGAGTTGACTACCCTTTTGTGAAGCTTCTGATCACGTTTGCACAAACTAGTAGTGAAGACATGATATTGCCCGTTGTTCAGCTGTTTGGGATTGCTCTGATAACCCGACTGCTGCTGCTGCTGACTCCCCTGATGGTTGTAACCTCCCTGGTTGCCTTGGTGTCCTTGATTGACGTGTCCGGTTTGATTGCCTGGAAACCCTGAACCGGAACCACCGCCTTCGTAACTCGGCCCGTGGAAACCTCCTCCTGAACCGCCGGGCGAGCCGTTGTCATATTGGAACATATTGGAATTCTTGAAATCCCGCATGATATAACAATCTTTCTAGAGATGTGATGCCGGTTTCTCCTTTGATCCATGCTTTGGACAGGGCTGATTTAACAAACGCTCCAAATTGTTGCCTGGACCTCCACCCCTCTGGGGCTGCTTGCCTTTACGGCGCTGGCCATTCTCCTGCACGTTGGTATTTGTGACAAAGTCCAAACCACTGTCGGCCTTGCGCTTACCAGCGTTTCCATGGCCTGTCGGATTGTGTTGTTGGCCTTTGGCATTGCCAGTCTTCTTACCCTTCTCTGGGTTGTCCTCCTCTGAATCCGGATCCTTGGTATTATCTGAATCGGCGTATTTAACCAAAGCAGCCATGAGTGTTGACATGTCGTTGCAGTGACGTTTGAGCCTTCCCAACTTCTGTTTCAACAGTTTGAAACGGCAATTACCCTCTAACGTTAACACTGCGGTGTCTGCGTTGATACGATCTGACGAATGCAAAATCGCCGAGACCCGTTTGGCCCAATGGGTCGTGGACTCCCCTTTCTCTTGGACACAAGCGGTCAGATCTACAATTGACATCGGCTGCTTACACGTATCTTTGAAGTTCTGGATAAACTGGTGCTTCAATTCGGCCCATGATCCAATAGAGTTGGTCGGCAAGCTCTTCAACCGAGTGCGAGCTGTTCCTTCCAACATCATGGTGAAATATTTAGCACACACCGGCTCGTCCACATCTAACATCTCCATTGCCATCTCATGGCTCTCCACCCACGCCTCTGGCTGCAAATCGGCGGTATAATTTGGTACCTTACGAGGTCCCTTGAAATCCTTGGGTAGTCGCACATTACGCAAAGCAGGAGATAAACACGGTACCCCTAAGGAACTGAACATTGCCCTGGCTCCACGGAGGCAGTGGGGTGAACCGGAGTATGCTGTCGTTCCTCGTGTTGAGCTGTCAACTCGGCCTCTCGACATGCGCGGTCATGATCCACAACATCTTGCGCATTAGCACCTGCCCCAGCCGGGTTGTTCCCTCGTGGAGAATTTCGGCGGCATGCACTGCTGGACACGGCCAGTTCGTCTTCCACGTGTCTGCTATAACTCCGGTTTGGGCGGGGAGTGGAGTGAATCCTCTCACGGCTGTGCGAATATGCTTGCTGTTGATTTAGTGTTGTCTGAAGGAGATCCTTGGCCCGACGTGCTTCCACTACAACTGGTGACTCGCCGTCGGTTGGGAGGGCTGTCAGGCGTGACGCAGCGGCCACAATGTTGTCCAACAGGTTGGAATAATGCCCGGGCGGCGTTGATGGTACAATGTTGTTCTGGCGAGGCAGGTCCATCATGCGCGGCTGAACCGGTGATCCTGCTCCCGGCGCCCCCGCCTGGTTTAGCGTGGGTTGGTTACCAGCTCCTGCACCTGGCGTGTTGAAAAGATTTGGCGGCTCATAAACTGACGAGAGACGTGATCGGTACCTTCTTCTCATGACTTCCTCTGAAGCATTCTGATCCAGTCTAATCCGGTAAGCCTGTGCTTCCAACTCGGCCCGCTCCGTAGCCATCCTGGCGTTCTCTGCTGCCAGGTTCGCCTTGGCCTGGGCTATCTGATCTTTCACCTTTGCAATCTCCGCATCATGCTGATCCCTGGCTGCTGCGTCTACCTCCACGGACATCAATGTTGCCAGAGCGTCAAACAAATCAAATAAGACTTGGTCCAAAGGTGGCGCCGAGCTTCCTGCCCCTGCTGGTGTGGCCGTTGTTGAACCGGAGAGCATTGCTGCGGCGGTAGATGAATGAGGCACCGATTGTGTGCCAGCCATGAAGATGGCGGCCCGGTTTGGCAGACCGGGGGAATCCGGAATACTGTTGCCCTTGGATCCTCCCTCAATCCGGTTGTCCTGCAACTGGTAAAGCGATTCGGTTTCTCCAGAAGACTCGTCATCAGAGCAGACTACGGTTTCTCCTGCGGACACTGGTCCGTCCTCGTGCCCTGATCCATGGACGACACCTATGAAAACATGCCTTGCCTCGGGCTGAACCGGCGAAGGACTTGCACGCCGAGCCGTTTCGATGATGTCGGTGCAGATGTCCGGCTCGGGGGCCGGTTCACCGATCTTGCCGATGAAGACATGAATCCCACCAAAGGGGACTCGGTACCCGTATTCGATTGAATCGGCCTCGGGACCCCATCCTGCGTTGTCGATGTAGAGCTTGCCGCGGCGACTCTTCGTCATCCGGCCCACAGCGTATCCCTTAAGTCCATCAAAGCTGCCCTTCAAGAACTCGAAACCATCGTGCGATAGCCCCATGGTGGGCGCCAACTGTCGTGGGTTTGTCACGGCAGATGTCCTCGTGAAAGGATTTAGTTGTGGAGCCATTGCAATGGGTTAGCTTAAAGGGGTTAAACCGGACAAGGGGACACGGGAGTTTATACTAGTTCGGCCCCTTCGATGAAGGTAAAAGCCTACGTCTAGTTGTGATTGGTATTGCTAGGGTTTCGAAGGCCAGGGAGTGAATCGCTTTGTCTGGCTTTCAAGTTGCTGTTGTCTGTCCCTAAACCGCGGCCGGGTCGTCCCTTTATATACATAGGTTGACGCCCGCCGGGCTACAGAGTCCTGAAGCCGGTTTATAAACGTATCCGTTTCGGCCTCTCTCTTTATATCTTATTATACAAGTTACATGACTAGGCCGGTTTACATTTACATACTGTAACTCGCCTTTGGGCCCTCCGTAAAGCGCTAGCATCTTTACATCTTCATGGGCTTCTAATCTTCAAAGAGTTAACGCGACTACATAAGGCCGGTTTACCTCCAGTAGTAATATCCCCAACAAACCCGGTTATGTTGAAGATCCTCCCCGGCAATGGCACTAGAAATTCTCCTTGATGGTAGCTGGAACTACATTGGTATTTCCCTGGAGAGGGAGGGATGATGTTGCACAGCAACGGTAGGTATTTCCCTCAGTTATGAAACCAAGGTATCGAACTAGTAGGAGAACCAAGCAACACAATGTGAGCAGCACCCGCACACAAATAACAACACCTTGCAACCCGACGTGTTAAAGGGGTTGTCAATCCCTTCTAGGGTACGGCGCCTCAAGATAGGCAAACAGACGTGAGGTAAATTGTAGTAGATTGATAGACCGAACGCCAAATAAAATAAATTGCAGCAAGGTATTTTTGGATTTTTGGTTTAATAGATCTGAATAAAAATGCAAATGAAAAGTAGATCGCAAGGCAAATATATGAGAAAGAAGACCCGGGGGCCGCAGGTTTCACTAGTGGCTTCTCTAGAGAAAAATAGCAAACGGTGGTTAAATAAATTACTGTTGGGCAATTGATAGAACTTCAAATAATTATGACGATATCCAGGCAATGATCATTACATAGGCATCACGTCCAAGATTAGTAGACCGACTCCTGCCTGCATCTACCACTATTACTCCACACATCAACCACTATCCAGCATGCATCTAGTGTATTAAGTTCACGAAAAATGGAGTAATGCAATAAGAACGATGACATGATGTAGATAAGATCCGTTTATCTATATGGCGGTAGATATAGATCTCGTCTTTTTATCCTTAGTAGCAACGATACATATGTGTCGGTTCCCTTTCTGTCACTGGGATCAAGCACCGTAAGATCGAACCCACTACTGGGCATCTCTTCCCATTGCAAAATAAATAGATCAAGTTGGCCAAACAAAACCCAAATATTGGAGAAGAAATACGAGGCTATAAGAGATCATGCATAAAAGAGATCAAAGAAACTCAAATACTTTCATGGATATAAAAACATAGATATGATCATAAACTCGAAGTTCATCGATCCCAACAAACACACCGCAAAAGAGTTACATCATATGGATCTCCAGGAGACCATTGTATTGAGAATCAAGAGAGAGAGAGAGAGAGATGAATCCATCTAGCTACTAACTACGGACCCAAAGGTCTACAAAGAACTACTCACGCATCATCGGAGAGGCACCAATGGAGGTGGTGAACCCCGTCTGACATGCTGTCTAGATTGGATCTGGTGGTTTTGGACTCTGCGGTGACTAGATGAATATTTCGTCGACTCCCCTAGGGTTCTAGTATTTTGGGGGTATTTATCGAGCAAAGAGGTGGTCCGGGGGGGCACCCGAGGTGGGCACAACCCACCAGGGCGCGCCTGAGCCTCCTGGCGCGCCCTGGTGGAATGTGCCCTCCTCGGGGCACCCCCAGGTGCAACCAGGGCCCATTGCCTTCCTTTTGGCACATAAAAATTCTCCATAAAGTTTCGTGGCATTTGGACTCCGTTTGATATTGATTTTTTGTGATGTAAAAACATGGAAAACAGGAACTGGCAGTTGGCACCATGTCAATAGGTTAGTACCAAATAATGAAACAAAATGACTGTAAAATGATTATAAAACATCCAAGATTGATAATAAAACAACATGGAACAATAAAAAATTATAGATACATTGGAGACGTATCACCACCCTTTTGACTCATGATGAGAAAACTCGCTACTAATTTATTCTCAAATTATTTCCTTTCTCATTAAAGGGTGATGCTAAAGCTTGGTACAATACTCTTGCTCCTGGTTGTGTGCGTAGTCCCCAGGATATGATTTATTACTTCTCTGAAAAATATTTTCCTGCTCATAAGAAACAAGCTGCCTTACAGAAAATATTTAACTTTGCTCAAACCAAAGAAGACAGTCTCCCACAAGCTTGGGGGAGGCTTTGCCAGTTACTTAATGATTTTCATAATCATCCTCATAAGAAAAATGAAATACTTGATATATTCTATAATGGACTAACCGATGCTTCTAGGGACTTCCTAGATAGTTGTGCTGGTTGTGTTTTCAAGGAACGAACTATTGGACAACCTGGAGAATTATTGAATAATATATTGAAAAACTATGATGATTGGACTATTCCTGAACCACTGCCTAAACCCACTCCGAAGAAGAGGGGTATATTATATGTCAGTTCTGAAGATATGCAAGGAAAAAGGTATTAAAGCCGAGGATGTTAAAATTTTAACTCCTATTGAAAAAATACATGGGCTTAATACACCACCATTGCCTAAGGTGGTAGAGGTAAATTCTCTTATGAAGCTCAATGATGACGAAAATCCTCACAATATGCATCCTAGTCAATGCCTTGACGAGTTTGAAAACTATATTAGAAAACAAGATCACTTCAATGCAAATGTTATGAAACAATTGAAATACAATTCTGATATGATTGCTCGCTTGAGTGACTTGTTGTTTGGAATATCAAATAATGTTAGAGGTGTTGGAAAACATGCTTCTATGGTTCAAACTCAATTAGAACAAGTTGCTAAATCTCAAAGAGAATTGCTTGATGAAATGAATAATAATATGCATGACTTTGCTGTTGGAGTTGCAATTAGAGGAGGTAAAATGACTCAGGAACAATTTTATCCCGAGGGACACCATAAAAGAATTGAACATGATTCATAAATATCTAGCACTAGTGCACCTAGTTCTTCTAGAAAGAAAAATAAAAAGAAGAATGATAGGACTTCACACGCTACTAGTGAACCTGGAATAGAAAAACCTCCTGACATTGATAATGAAGTTTCTATCTCAGATGTTGAAACTCAGTCTGGTAATGAACACTCACCTAATGATAATGAAAAATATAATGATGAGGTTCAGGAAGACTCAACCAACTAATGATAAAGAACCAGCCGATGATGTTGAGATAGAACCACCTGTTGATCTTGATAACCCACAATCTAAAAATAAAAGATGTGACAAAAGAGACTTTGTTGCTAGAAAACACGGTAAAGAAAGAGAACCGTGGGTTCAAAAACCTATGCCTTTTCCACCTAAGCCAACTAAAAATAATGATGATGAATAATTTAAACGATTTGCTGAAATGCTGAGGCCAATCTTTTTGCGTACTCGCTTGACTGATATCTTGAAAATGCCTCCATATGCAAAGTATACGAAAGACATCATCACAAATAAGAGAAAAACACCGGAAGATTAAATCTCCACTATGCTTGCTAATTACACTTTTAAAGATGGAGTACCTAAAAAACTTGGAGATCCGGGAATACCAACTATACCTTGCTCTATCAAAAAGAATTATGTGAAAACTGCTTTATGTGATTTAGGAGCTGGTATTAGTGTTATGCCTTTCTCTTTATATAAAAGACTTGACTTGAATAAACTCACACCTACTGAAATATCTTTGCAAATGGCTGACAAATCAACTGCCATACCTATCGGTATCTGTGAGGATGTGCCCGTTGTCGTTGCTAATGTTACTATTTTGACTGACTTTGTTATACTTGAGATGCCCGAGGATGACAACATGTCGATTATACTTGGTAGACCATTCTTGAATACTACAGGGGCTGTTATTGATTGCAATAAAAGCAAGGTCACTTTTCATATTAATGGCAATGAGCATATGTTGCACTTTCCGAAGAAACAATTCCAAGTGAATGGTATTAATGTTATTGAAAAATCTCCGACAATCACTATTGGAAGTTTTCAAATACCTCTACCTACTGTCAAAAAGAAATATGAAATGCTTATCATTGGGGAAATTGTTGGGGAACGCAGTATCTCAAAAACATTTCCTACGATCACGCAAGATCTATCTAGGAGATGCATAGCAACGAGAGGGGAGATTGTGTCTACGTACCCTCATAGACCGAAAGTGGAAGCATTAAGCAACGCGGTTGATGTAGTCGAACATCTTCGCGATCCAACCGATCAAGTACCGAATGTACGGCACCTCCGCGATCTACACATGTTCAGCTCGGTGACGTCCCTCGAACTCTTGATCCTGCTGAGGTCGAGGGAGAGTTTCGTCAGCACGATGGCATGGTGACGGTGGTGATGAAGTTACAGGCGCAGGGCTTCACCTAAGCACTGGAACGATATGACCGAGGTGTGTTTCTATGGAGGGGGGCACCGCACATGGCTAAGAGAAACTTTGGTGTGTCTTTGGGGTGCCCCCTCCCATGTATATAAAGGGGGAGGGAGGAGGAGGCCGGCCAAGGGGAGGAGGCGTGCCATGGGGGTGCAATCCTACTCCAAGTAGGATTCGCCCCCCTTTCCTATTCCAACAAAGGAGAAGGGGGAAGCTGAGGGAGGAGAAGGAAAGGGGGGCCGACCCCCGTAGTTCAATCCGGTTTGGGCTAGGGCGGGCGCGCGCCCTGCCTTGGCTTGCCTCCTCTCTTCCACCAATAGGACCATGAGGCCCAATAACCCCCCGGGGGGTTCCGGTAACCTCATGGTACTCCGGAAAATACCCGATACACCTCGGAACTATTCTGGTGTCCGAATATAGTCTTCCAATATATCAATATTTATGTCTCAACCATTTCGAGACTCCTCGTCATGTCCGTGATCTCATCTGGGACTCTGAACTACATTTCATACATCAAAACACATAAACCCATAATATCGATCGTCATCGAAAGTTAAGCGTGCGGACGCTACGGGTTCGAGAACTATGTAGACATTACCGAGACTCATCTTCGGTCAATTACCAATAGAGGAACCTAGATGCTCATATTGGCTCCCACATATTCTACGAACATCTTTATCGGTCAAACCGTATGACAACAGAAGTTGTTCCCTTTGTCATCGGTATGTTACTTGCCCGAGATTCGATTGTCGGTATCATCATACCTAGTTCAATCTCGTTACCAGCAAGTCTCTTTAATCGTTCCATAATGTATCATCCCGCAACTAACTTATTAGTCACTTTGCTTGCAAGGCTTATAGTGATGAGCATTATCGAGAGGGCCCCGAGATACCTCTCCGAAACACGGAGTGAAAAATCCTAATCTCGATCTATGCCAACTCAACAAACACCATCGGAGACACCTATAGAGCATCTTTATAATCACCCAGTTACATTGTGACGTTTGATAGAACACAAGGTGCTCCTCCGGAATTCGGGAGTTGCATAACCTCATAGTCATAGGAACATGTATAAGTCATGAAGAAAGCTATATTAACGAACTATACGATCATAGTGCTAAGCTAACAGATGGGTCTTGTCCATCACATCATTCTCTAATGATGTGATCTCGTTCATCAAATGACAACACATGTCCATGGATAGGAAACTTAACCATCTTTTATTAACGAGCTAGTTAAGTAGAGGCAAACCTTTATTCAGATAAATAGACCACTCATCAAGGGTGCATGACCATAAAAGATATTACTCATATAAATAGAACAACCATTATTCTCTGATTTAAATGAATAACCATCTCGCATCAAACAAGATCCAGATATAATGTTCATGCTCAATGCTGGCACCAAATAACAATTATTCAGGTCTAATACTAATCCCGAAGGTAGATGTAGAGGTAGCCTGCTGACCGCGATCACATCAACTTTGGAACCATTTCCCACGCGCATCATCACCTCGTCCTTAGCCAATCTTCGCTTAATCTGTAGCCCCTATTTCGAGTTGCAAATATTAGTAACCGAACCAGTATCAAATACCCATGCGCTACTGCGAGCATTAGTAAGGTACACATCAATAACATGTATATCAAATATACCTTTCACTTTGCCATCCTTCTTATCCGCCAAATACTTGGGGCAGTTCCGCTTCCAGTGGTCAGTCCCTTTATAGTAGAAGCACTCAGTCTCAGCCTTAGGTCCAGACTTGGGCTTCTTCACTTGAGCAACAACTTGCTTGCCGTTCTTCTTGAAATTCCCCTCCTTCCCTTTGCCCCTTTTCTTGAAACTAGTGGTCTTGTTAACCATCAAAACTTGATGCTCCTTCTTGATTTCTACCTTCGCAGCTTTTAACATTGCGAAGAGCTCGGGAATTGTCTTATCCATCCCTGGCATATTTGTCAGGACCCCTATTCCAAGCCACATCGATCTAGCCGGTAACACCTCATATCACTTTGCGGCCTCACGCACGGTATCCCACGGGTGTCGCCTTACCATGGCCCGGGACCGTTTGCGCCTTTTGGCTCACGTATATGATAGTGTCGCTAGCATCCATATGACAGAGAACCCGGGCCGACATGGCTAGTTGTGAACCCAAAGCGGCACAAACCTATGGAGACAGGCATACATGAATCACATCAAGCATGTCGGTTATCAGCGAGTGATTCCGGCTGTAGCACTGGGCTAACAGGACTCCGAGGAACCAGGGCTGTAGCAGGCTAGGCAGGACTCCGAAAGTCACCGCATGACATTTCCCCGAAGGGACAGACATAGGAACAAAATGAAACACATGCCGGCTAGTCAAGTGTCCTAAACAGTAGTGCTGGGCTAGCAGGACTCCGGTGAACCGGGCTGTAGCGGACTACTATGGCTCGAGGAACACTAGACTACATTTCCCCATAAGAAAGGCTGCCAAGGATAAACAACTAGATTGTCGGATCCCACTCATACCAAGCATTTCAATCATACACACAATATGCCCGATATGAGTACATACAACATGGCATCACAACAAAACTCTACAACTCAAGTACTTTATTTAAAGGCTCCAGAGAGCCATACATAACATGTTCATACAGATAGGGGTCACATGACCCGACACTCAAGTAATACAATCATACAAGCACATGCGGAAGCAACTAGTCTGAGTACAGACACTAGAAAGAAAGAAGGCTTCTCGAAGCCTGTCTATCTACATAGGGCCCTCCATGGACAGGATCACCACCTGGGTGGCTATTCACTCGTCGACGTCAAGGTCTACGTAGAACCCATCGGAGGGGGCGGTGTTGTCGTCTGAAAACAGTAATTAAGCAAACATGAGTACAAGGGTACTCAGCAAGTCTTACAACAGAACCTACTATACATGCTTATTCTCAAGACGGTGGTGGGGTTAATGCAGCAAGCTAGCTTTGACTCTTGGCTAAGCTATCCTACGGAACTCCACCAGTAAAATAGTTTTCGCACACGAGTCCACTACTCACCAACACAATACTCCACCGAGGATCCTCCCTCGTCATTCTACGAGAGGGCCATCCTCGGTACTCACACTTATCTTGAGTCTTTTAGTAGTATTCATTAACTTGTCTATGAACTGTATAGGCAACCAAGTAGTCCTTTACCGCGGACGCAGCTATTCGAGTAGTTTTATACCCTGTAGGGGTGTACTTCGTCACACATGTTTCCACCAGTTAGCGTCTGCACACGACATGTGCTCGGCAGACTTCAAGCGAAAACCGACGTGGGTGTAGACCACGACCTGACTAACCTCACAAGTCTCTAGTCCAGGTTTATCGCCTATTCAGGTTCCATCCGCAAGGAAATCTGGCCGGGGTGTCCTCAACGGCCCCAAAAGATGTGTACAGGGTCCCGAGACGCCAAACGGGCACCCGACATACCTGGCCACAGTGTATCTATGGCATCATAGCCCACCCCTAGGGTCAGCGCTATGCACGGCCACCAACACATATCCTACAAACACCAGAAACTAGTTGCAACTCCTGGACAGAGGGCGAGAGGGGTCAGTAAGTCGAGCGGGGTCATATTTTAGGGCCCAATGTGTGGTAGTAGCTGAATCTTAAATCACGCATACAGATCTCAGTTCTTATGAACGGTCTCAATGAAACAACCCACCATGTACTCCTACATGGCCTCTCATCGATACCTTTACCAAAACATGTTCAACACATTCCTCACATTACCAACATATCATATCACTCTAGCCCATCACCCAAATGAACCAGACCTGACACAACTCTAAGCATAGCAGGCATAGCAAGGTAGGAATCACATACATGGCTCAATCAACTCCTACACATGCTAGTGGGTTTCATCTAGTTACTGTGGCAATGACATGTCATGCGGAGGATAAGGGTTCAACTACCGTAGCACACAGCAGTTTGAATCACGTTGTCTTAATGCAGTAAACAAGAGCAGAAGCGAGAACATGGGTTTGTATCGGAATGATCAATGGTTGCTTGCCTGTTGTAGTGGTAGTAGGGTACTGCCCTTCAGACGGATACTCGGGGTTATCCTCAGAGGCAGAACCTACCATGAAAGACACACCGAAACATAATCAACACATGGCAATATGCAACAATATGATGCATGCTATGACATGGCAAGATGAAGGTGTCTTGGCCTAATGCAAGCTAAAACAGAAAGGGATGAACTCATTTGAGTCAAAGATTCAATTATTAGCTTATTAAACATGGCTTTATTAGTGCATTACCTCATTCTGCTTAAACAGCAAGGTTAACTTGTTTTGTCATGCATGAAACCATTACAGATGGATAGATTGAATTTTTCTGATCATTTTTCATATATAAATCTTTGCATTTGGAGCTATGGTTGATTTTCTATGATTTTTAGAAGTTTTGATTATTTTCTGGAATTTCCTATTAAAGAATAAATCCAGAAATTGAATTAATGCGTCAGCACTACATCACTGTGATGTCAGCGGGTCAAAGGCGCCAGCCCAGGTCAAACCTGACTGGTGGGCCCCTTCTGTCAGTCTCTCAGCTCACTAATAGAGTTGGTTAGTGTTTAGTTAGCACTAAACTGGGTTAGTTAGGCTCTGGGCCCACATATCAGTGAAAGAGGGGTAGTTAACGGCGTCATTAACCTCTGACAGAGTGATTAGCTCTAATTTAAACTAATCTAAATTAGTTAGAAGCCGGCCCCACACATCAGTGTCTCACATGGAGTCAAACTGGGGTCAAACCCCTGGTCAGCGGGGCTAATCCTGCCGGCGAGGCCGAGACGGCGGAGAGCTTCGGATTTGGTCCTCCGGTGACCAAATCGCCGGTGGAGACGTGCTACGCGTAGCTAGGGAGCTGCCGCATCCAGTGGTGCAAGTGGTTGGACACGGGGACGCCGGAAACGACGCCGGCGAGCTCCACAGCGGCGGCCGGAGTTCGGACAGGGTTGGGTTCGACGCTATGGTGCACGTGAGAAGGAGCTGGTGGTGGCTATGGGCTCCTGGTGCTGCACTGAGCACAACGGTGAGCTTGGCTTCGAGCCACTGTGGCTCTAGCCACGACGGCGCCATGGCCGGTGGCGGGGAGCTTTCGGGTGTGGTGGAAGTGGCGACTACAGAGGCCAAACGAGCACGGGAGCTAGGGGAAGAGGAAGAGGAGCTCACAGCAGGGTCGGAGAGGGGGTCAGCGAGCTCGGGGAGGTCCTGGCGGCGCCGAATCAACCGGAGACGGCTCGGTGCCCGAGGTTGAAGACAAGGGCGAAGACGGCGTTCAGCGGCGTTTGGAGTCGCATGGGTCAACAGAGAGGTCCAGGGGGACGAGGCGGAGCTATTGGGCTTGTCGGAGGGGCGAGGGGGTGGCTCTGGTGACGTCTACGGCGAACTGCGGCGAGGATCGCGCTCGGCCATCGCGGGAGAGGGTGAGGGAGACGAGGGGGAGAGTGAGGGAGGATGTGAGGGGGACGTGGGGGTCGGCGTGGCATCCCTGGACGTCTCCAGGGCGTCGGCAGAAGCAGGAGGTGGCCGGCGTGTGGCCGCGGGCGCCGGCCACGCGCTCCTCGTCCTCCTGGCGGGAGGTGGACGACGACTGGCAAGGCCAGTCGGCTGGGCCGAGCCAGGTGGGCTGGGCCAGCATAGGTAAGGCCCAGGTGGGCTTCCCTCTCTCTCTCTTTTTTGATTTGTTTCTGTTTTTCTATTTAACTACAACTGTTGGGCTTTATTAAAAAATACTAAAACGTTTCCGAAAATCCTGAAAATAATTGTGGGCTCTGTTTAGAATATTTCCAACAGCAAACATTTATTTCCAGAATTATTTGAGCATTTAAATTATTTTATAGCATTTAAATGCCCGAAATCAAATACTTATGATTTAATTCAATGACCTTCTATTGACCTAGAAAATTGTGCACCAATTTTGCCAGAGGTTCTAACCCAAGACAGAGAGAGTGAACTTTTTAGAAGGGCATTTTAGGTTCATTGAAAAATAATTTTAGTAAACCCTAGTTGTTTCCAGGGGGGTTGGGGGTTCTGTCTTCCCCATTTCAAATTTAAGAGGAATTTAAACATGATGCACACTCTAATGCTTGAACTAACTAGGGTGTGACAACTCACCCCCACTCAAAAGAATCTCGTCCCGAGATTTAGGATCCTCCGGGAAGAAGGTGGGGTACTCGAGTCGAAGACGATCCTCCCTTTCCCAAGTGGCTTCTTTCTCGGAATGGTGTGACCATTGAACCTTGAGAAACTTGATATTATGACGTCGAGTGGTACGCTCGGCTTGATCAAGGATACGAACGGGATATTCCCGATATGAGAGGTTATCTTATAGATCAAGCGTTTCGTAGTCCACTCCACGGATAGGATCCGTGAAGCAACGCCTGAGTTGTGAAACGTGGAAGACATCGTGAACTCTGGAAAGATGCAAAGGTAGTTCCAATTGGTAGGCAACTTCTCCTCGTTTGGCAAGAATGCGAAAGGGTCCAATGTAACGAGGAGCCAATTTGCCTTTGATACCGAAACGATGGGTTCCCTTTAACGGAGTAACCCGAAGGTACGCCTTCTCGTCGATTCATAAGTCATAGGCTTATGTTTACGATCATATTGACTCTTTTGACGAGATTGGGCTGTTTTCAATTTCTCACGAATAACGCGAACCTGCTCTTCTGCTTCTTGAATCATATCCCGGCCAAAGAGTTGTCTTTCCCCGGGTTCTCTGTCATATGGATGCTAGCGACACTATCATATACGTGAGCCAAAAGGCGCAAACGGTCCCGGGCCATGGTAAGGCGACACCCGTGGGATACCGTGCGTGAGGCCGCAAAGTGATATGAGGTGTTACCGGCTAGATCGATGTGGCTCGGAATCGGGGTCCTGACAATATTATAGTTCATCACGAAGCTTTTGTAGCTTGGTGGCAGTTATTAAAGAACTCTGTCAATGACACTATCATCAGGAATATTAACTCCCAGTTGAGTCAAGTGGTTGTGGTACCCAGACATTCTGAGTATGTGTTCACTGACAGAACTATTATCCTCCATCTTGCAGCTATAGAACTTATTGGAGACTTCATATCTCCCAATTCGGGCATTTGCTTGAAATATCAACTTCAACTCCTGGAACATCTCATATGCTCCATGATGTTCAAAACGTCGAAGTCCCGATTCTAAGCCGTAAAGCATGGCACACTGAACTATCGAGTAGTCATCAGCTTTGCTCTACCAGACGTTCATAACATCTGGTGTTGCTCCTGCAGCAGGCTTTGCACCTAGTAGTGCTTCCAGGACGTAATTCTTCTGTGCAGCAATGAGGATAATCCTCAAGTTACGGACCTAGTCTGTGTAGTTGCTATCATCATCTTTCAACTTAGCTTTCTCTAGGAACGCATTAAAATTCAACGGAACAATAGCATGGGCCATTTATCTACAAGAACATAGACATGCAAAATACTATCAGGTACTAAGTTCATGATAAATTAAAGGTCAATTAATCATATTACTTAAGAACTCCCACTTAGGTAGACATCCCTCTAGTCATCTAAATGATCATGTGATCATATCAACTAAACCATGTCCGATCATCACATGAGATGGAGAAGTTTTCAATGGTGAACATCACTATGTTGATCATATCTACTATATGATTGACGCTCGACCTTTCGGTCTCAGTGTTCCGAGGCCATATCTGCATATGCTAGGCTCGTCAAGTTTAACTTGAGTGTTCTGCTTGTGAAAAACTGGCTTGCACCCATTGTATGTGAACGTAGAGCTTATCACACCCGATCATCACGTGGTGTTTCGGCATGACGAACTGTAGCAATAATGCATACTTAGGGAGAACACTTATACCTTGAAATTTAGTGAGAGATCATCTTATAATGCTACCGCCATACTAAGCAAAATAAGATGCATAAAAGATAAACATCACATGCAATCACTATAAGTGATATGATATGGTCATCATCATCTTGTGCCTTTGATCTCCATCTTCAAAGCACCGTCATGATCACCATCGTCACCGGCTTGACACCTTGATCTCCCTCATAGCATCGTTGTCTGATAACCCACAAGTATAGGGGATCGCAACAGTTTCCGATAAGTAAGAGTGTTGAACCCAACGAGGAGCTAAAGGCAGAACAAATATTCCCTCAAGTTCTATCGACCACGGATACAACTCTACGCACGCTTGATGTTCGCTTTACCTAGAACAAGTGTGAAACTAGAAGTACTTTGTAGGTGTTGTTGGATAGGTTTGCAAGATAATAAAGAGCATGTCAATAAAAAGTAGGGGCTGTTTAGATAAAGACACAACTATGTTAGTTTTAATAAAGAGCTTTTTGTTAGGAGAAAGTTATTTGTCCCTAGGCGATCGATAACTAGACCGGTAATCATTATTGCAATTTTATATGAGGGAGATGCATAAGCTAACAAACTTTCTCTACTTGGATCATATGCACTTATGATTGGAACTCTAGAAAGCATCCGCAACTACTAAAGATCATTAAGCTAAAACCCAACCATAGCATTAAAGTATCAAGTCCTCTTTATCCCATACGCAAGCAACCTACTTACTCGGGTCTGTGCTTCTGTCACTCACGCCACCCACCATAAGCAAATCATGAACATATTGCAAACCCTACAGCAGGAATCCCTCACACTTGCGCGACACGAAGAGCACCATAGGACAGCAACAATAATAAAACATGCAACTCAAACCAATCACGATCATCAATTAACCCATAGGACAAAACAGATCTACTCAAACATTATAGGATAGCCATACATCATTTGGAAATAATATATAGCGTTGAGCACCATGTTTAAGTAGAGATTACAGCGGGTAAGAGAGAGGTTACACGCTGCATAGAGGGGGTGAAGGAGTCCTGGATTAGGGGGTCTCCGGACAGCCGGACTATATCCTTTGGTCGGACTGTTGGACTATGAAAATACAAGATTGAAGACTTCGTCCCGTGTTAGGATGGGACTTTCCTTGGCATAGAAGGCAAGCTTGGAAATACGGATATGTAGATGTCCTCCCTTGTAACCGACTCTGTGTAACCCTAGCCCCCTCCGGTGTCTATATAAACCGGAGGGTTTAGTCCGTAGGACAACATATAATCATACCATAGGCTAGCTTCTAGGGTTTAGCCTCTACAACCTCGTGGTAGATCAACTCTTGTAATACTCATATCATCAAGAATAATCAAGCAGGACGTGGGGTATTACCTCCATCAAGAGGGCCCGAACCTGGGTAAACATCGTGTCCCCTGCCTCCTGTTACCATCCGCCTTAGACGCACAGTTCAGGACCCCCTACCCGAGATCCGCCGGTTTGACACCAACATTGGTGCTTTCATTGAGAGTTCCACTGTGCCGTCACCATAAGGCTCCGTGGCCCCTTCGATCATCGGTAACGATGCGGTCCAGGGTGAGGTTTTCCTCCCTAGACAGATCTTCGTATTCGGCGGCTTCTCACTATGGGCCAATTCGCTTGGCCATCTGGAGCAGATCGAGAGCTACGCCCCTGGCCATTAGGTCAGGTTCGAAAACCAAAATTACACTGCCAACATCCGCGGAGACTCGATCTTCGACGGATTCGAGCCCATGTCAGGTGCACCACACAATCCCGACGATCATGATGTAACTCTGCCGTCGGACAGTGTTCGGGAGATCGCATCTGCAACTACTTCGGCCTTCAATCCGGAGCAAATTGCGCCATCCGACGATGGAGGGATAGACCCCGCCATGGAGGCCGCATTCTCAGGGGCGATGGAGCCGGATACTGACTTCACCCCTTACAAGAGCCGTGTTGCCGAACCACTGGATTTGTCTCCAGCCACGGATTCCGAGCCGCCTGCATCCGTTCCTATCAAGTCCAATGGGGCGCCGATCATGGAGTTCACCTCCGCGGATATCTTTCAGCACTCGCCTTTCGGCGATGTGCTAAATTCATTAAGGTCTCTCTCCTTGTCAGGAGAACCCTGGCCGAACTATGTCCGGCTAGAGTGGGATGCGGACGACGAAGAAATTCGCTGCCCACCCACCACCCACTTAGTAGCCTCTGTCGACGATTTAACCGACATGCTCGATTTCGACTCCGAAGACATCAACGGCATGGACGAAGATGCAGGAAACGAACAGGAACCAGTGCCCACAGGGCGCTAGACAACCACTTCATCACATGACATATACATGGTGGATACACCCAAAGAAGGCAATGATGAAGAGATAGCGGAGGATGGCCCCTCCAAGAAGCAACCCAAGCGCCAACGTCAGCGGCGCCGCTCTAAGTCCCGCCATAGCAAAAACAGCGATAACGGTGCAAGAGAAAATAACACTCTAGTCGACTCTAGAGGAAACGACGACCACATTGACCTGGCGGCAGAGCACGATGAAGCTGCAAACGGCGAACATAGTACGGATCCGACGGCCGAACACGGTGATGCCGAGGATAAACCTCATCAAACCCCCTCTGGGGAGGAAAATAGTCCGGACGAAGATGCACACATCATCACAGAAACACACTTGGAGCAAGAGAACCTCCACAGAAGGCTTATTGCCACAGCGAGGAGTCTGAAGAAGCAGAAGCAAAGGCTTAAGGCCGCACAAAATACGCTCAACAGCAGGTGGAACAAAGTGCTCGACAACGAAGAAAAGTATGGTGGAAGTTACCACACGACAAGCTATCCAAAGCGCAAGCTATTACCTGAATTCGACGATGAGGCCTTAGAGCCCACACAGCCGAAAAATGAAACGGCCAACCGGCCGGATCAACCACCTTGTGATCGCGATAGAGCGGCTAACAAGGTCGCACATAAGTCAACACACGATCTACGTGAGGACTTGCGCCAAAAATCTGGTACGACCAGATCCATCTATGGGTCTAGGAAGCGCGCTCCGGCACAAAATCAAAACCGAATACTACAACCGTCCGAACGCCATGGTACATCCAAATACAGGGGTGCCGCACACCCCCTATGTTTCATCGATGAGGTGCTGGACCACGAATTCTCAGAAGGATTCAAACCAGTGAACATAGAGGCGTACGATGAGACCACAGACCCTGGGGTCTGGATTGAGGAATTTATCCTCCATATCCATATGCTCGCAGAGATGATCTCCATGCCATCAAATACTTGCCCCTCAAGCTTAAAGGACCAGCTCGACACTGGCTGAAAAGCCTCCCCGAAAACTCAATTGGAAGTTGTGAGGAGCTCGAGGATGCTTTTCGGGCTAATTTTCAAGGGACATATGTCCGACCTCCGGATGCAGATGATTTAAGTCATATAATTCAACAGCCCGGAGAGTCAGCCCGAAAGCTTTGGAACATGTTTCTCACTAAGAAGAACCAAATCGTCGACTATCGGATGCCGAAGCCTTAGCAGCTTTCAAACACAGCGTCCGAGACGAATGGCTCGCCAGACACCTCGGCCAAGAAAAACCGAGAATAATGGCAGCCCTGACAAGCCTCATGACCCGCTTTTGCGCGGGCGAAAATAGCTGGTTAGCCCGCAGTAGCACCAGCGACCCAAGCACATCTAAAGTCAGGGATGGCAATGGAAAACCACGACGCAATAAAAACATGCGTCGAAATAAAGAAGATAACCCAGATAATACGACGGTAAACGACGGATTCAAGGGCTCTCGACCAAGTCAGCGGAAAAAGCCTTTCAAAGGCAGCAGAGATGGACCGTCTGGCCTAAACATGACCCTTGACAAACTATGTCAGATTCATGGCACCCCCGATAAACCTACAAATCACACCCACAGAGAATGCTGGGTCTTCAAGCAGGCCGTAAGCTAAACGCCGAACACAAGGGGGGGGACACCAAGCGAAGATGAGGACGAACCTCACCAGCAAAGCACTGGAGGACAGAAAAAATTCCCACCAGATGTTAAAACAGTAAACATGATCCATGTGATGAAGAGGAGAAGCGAACATGCACTCCGAGACACACGCGCCATAGAGCCCGTCGCACCTAGGTCCAACCCCTGGTTGGCCTGCCCGATCACTTTTGATCACGGGGATCACGCGACAAGCATCCAGCACGAAGGATTGGCTGCCTTGGTGTTAGACCCAATAATAAACGGATACGATCTCACAAGAGTCCTCATGGATGGCGGAAGTGGTCTAAATCTGATATATCAGGACAAAATCTGCAAAATGGGGATAGACCCGACAAAAATAAGCCACAGTAATACTACCTTCAAGGGAGTAATACCAGCCCCAGAGGCCCGCCGTACGGGCTCTCTATTACTAGAGGTTGTATTTGGTTCTCCCGACAACTTCCTAAGTGAAAAGTTAACTTTCTACATCGCTCCATTCCGAAGTGGCAATCAAGCACTACTCCGAAGAACGGCTTTCGCTCGTTTTAATGCAATACCGCATTATGCTTCTCTCAAGCTTAAGATGCCCGGTCCACGTGGCACCATCACAGTTAGTGGAAATACTGAGCATTCTCTACGCGCGGAAGAATGTGCGGCGGCTTTAACAGCCGAGCACTAGACGGCCTCACCAACCAAAAAAATGACAGGTCGTCAAGACCACGGACACGGTTAGACGAGTCCGGTGCACCACTACATATACATGAGAAAGGTTTGATGGTCAAACCCTCATAGACGGTACCAAGGGCTTCCCGCGTGTAATCAGGGCTTGTCCGGCTCAACTTGACTTATCTTGAATTTTAATGGTTTATTGATAATAACCAATTTTCTGGCACAACAACTTTCATGTAAGTTCTTCTCTTTTACAGATGACAATCATGCTACACCCGTCCAAGACATGGCACAACGGTGACACAAGCACAGACATGCAGCAGGGACCCGCTCAAAGGTTTCTTTTCAGATTAAGACCCTCGTAAACCATTTTTACTGTCTCTTGTTGTTCACATCCTCCGGATACTCAATACAACCGAGAAGGATGCTGACGTTATTAGCATGTGGCCACGTCAGGATATTGCACGTACCTGGACACTCGGGGTTTATTATTAAGGGCATTGTTCAGCCCGACATATGTTATAAAGACCGAATACCTTAGGGAGTGTTCGGCGTCGCGAGTTTGGCCTTATATGCATCAGCTCCGAATCATGTCTTTGGTCAAATGTTAGGTTTGCCCGGGTCCCATGTTTTGGTACCTTACGTTCCGCTATATCAGCTAAGGTAGCACTGGGAGAACTACTGCGATTGTGCCCTGGTTCATCTGGATGAGCACCTCAGTAGAGAAAGCCGAAAACTGACTGTCATGATAAAGCGCGAGACTCATCAACCACTCGATGACTTAGCGGAATCTTTGGGATTCCTCCGCATTAACGAAGGGTCGTTTCCCGGTCATGTACGTACACGCCATGTATTCGGACGAGCACAGAAGTGCCAGGGGCTATATAGTAGTCCCACCGTCAAACTCCTATGGCTAAGTGAAAGTGTTAAAGCAATATAGTCCGATTGCCTCGTTCACTGCACTACCACCTCCTTCATGGACCAAGACGTTGGATCAAGTGTGAATACACATTTTTTGCAAACACCCCCGCATTATATGCGTGGGGGTGGAAGCCGACGACTGCAAACTTTCAGGTTATATACATATATACATAAACGGCCGCACAGGAGGCATCGTAATACTTTCATGCAAAAGTATAAACACAACCTTTATAATTCAATAAAACATTGTTTTTACAATGGGAATACATGTCACTAGAACATAATATTCTTCGAGCACTGAGCCTCTATCGAACGAGCGCCTTCAAGGACTTCTCCAAAGTAGTGCTCGGCAGCCACTCGGCCCACGGCCGAACCCTGTGTTGCAATAGTGGTGGCCTCCATCTCTGCCTAGTATGTCTTGACACGGGCAAGTGCCATCCGCACACCCTCTATGCACGCCGACCTCTTCATAGCTTCGATGTGCGGCACAACACCAAGGAATTGTTGCACTAAACTAAAGTAACTATTCGGCCTTGGCCCTCCCGGCCACAGATGATCCACAACAGACCTCGTGGCAAGTCCGGACAACCTATGGAGCTCGGCCCACTCGGCCATTCGCTCATTCAATAGCAGCGGACGCACTAGAGCATGGAACTGTGACTGGAATAACTTTTCCACTTCACGATCTTTTTGATCCTTGAAGTACTCGGCCGCATCAGCAGCACTTGCGGCCAAATCCACGTATGCGTCTGCAGAACTCCATAGTTGATCAAGAGGTGTATACTTGGGATCTCCAAACTTAGTTCGCAACAAAAAGGGCTTCCCAGCCACGATATCCACAGCTTGATGCAGCTCCTCCTTCGTCGCTATGGTTTTGGAGCGGGCTTCCTTGGCTGCTACCATGGCCTTCTCCAGGTCCGTCGCCTTCGCTCGGCTTTCTTTTTCAAGAAGCTGATAACGGTCAGCGGCATCTTTCAACTCAACAGCCATCTTGGCTATTCTTTCCTTGCTCTGGCAATGTGTGGCCTATTCGGCCCTCAGCTCTTCGACCGCCTTTAGAGCGGCCGCATCGCTATTACTTGCTTGTTCCTTGGCTCGGGCAAGCTCTGCCCGAAGGGTCTCCACGGTGGCAGCTCCATCTGTAGTCACAACATATTAAAGATACTAGCATCATGCTCCTCTTACTATGTGTTGATCACCGGAGAAACCACTTACCCTATGCCTCATCAAGCCGCTTGTTGACAAGCACAATGTCGGCATATGCCGCATCAAGTTGCCGATTTAGCTCGGTAAACTCATTAGTCCGGCTAGCCACCGGACCTTCAGCCACCTGCACATAAAGGCGGTCTGGTTATTACTTGGGACTATGATCCTTTGTTTGCCGCCATTTTTGACGGCAGCTAGAGTCTCAGGGGCTACTATCTGCATTGGGCACACCTAACGTGTGCGGTACTATCAAAAACATACACCATTTCACGTACCTTAAAGCCTTTCAGCAGATCATAAAAGCTTCATGCAACCCGCTTTTGGCGGATGAAATCCTTTCAATTACCGTACCCATTAGCGTACGATGCACTTCTAAGATGCCCGCTTGCTCCAGAAGATCCTTCAGTGCGTCTAACTGCACACTGTACGGTTCCGGACTCTTTCTGTTGCTCCCTTTAGGAGCCGAATACTGAGGACTCCGGGTGGCCAAAGGATTACCCTTTGGCCTTGGCAGATCAGGAGAAACCCTCCACGACGACACTTCAGGGTCGCCCGCCTCATGAGGAGGGGTGGCAGGGGGAGGTGTTTCGCTCTCCATCATCTCTGGAAGAAGATCCCCCAAAGACGAACTCTGTCGAGAAGGGCTACGATCTGAACTACAAGATATAAGCTTCGGTTATTGTCTTCAGAAGTAAGGTAGGATATTTTCACTATTAAGTACTTTTTGATTACTTACAACTCGGTAGAGGGCTGATCCCCTTGCGGACATTGTGCAGCAAGAGTACCCTCCGAGGCAGGACCCTCTGGCGAAGATTTCTTCCCCCGTTTGGAAACCTTTGTTTCCGGGTCTTCAGAGATGGTCCTCTTCCTTCCTCGGGGAGAGGGAATGTCAGATTCTTCTCCGTGGTTATCCTCCTTCGCCGAGGCGCTAATTCCCCCGGTTTGGACGAGTAGTGAGTGAGGCCCATTTTCAGCCTCTTTATTCCCCCCTTTATCTTCCCCTGAGGGCGCCTGATAAGGCGCCGGCTCGAGCATTCTATCTAGTAGGGGATTGGCCAGGCCTTCGGGAAGGGGGGCCGAACACCTGATCATCTTCGCCTTGGTTATCCAGTCTTGGTCAAAGAGCGACTTTTCAGAATGATGTCATGATAAATAAAAAGACAACGTGTTCGGCCATGGGATTACTTACTTGGGTATCAGGGCGATTACATCTCAGACCCGCATCCTCGGTGCTGTCTCGACACTTTATTTGGGTCCGAAGAACAATTTGTACATCTCTTCGGGCGTCATGCCGAGGAAGTGCTGAATAGTTCGCGGTCCTTCTAGGTTGAACTCCCACATACGGAGGGGTCGACGTTTGCAAGGAGGGACCCAACGAACTAGCATAACTTGCATTACCGAGACCAGGCTGACATCTCTCTCAAGGAGATCTCGGATGCGACTCTGCAATATCGGCACATCATTTACTGGCCCCCAGTTCAGCCCCTTGTTGATCCATGACGTCAGTTGTGGTGGGGGGCCTGCGAAAGGTAGGCGCGGCTACTCACTTGGAACTTCGGGGATCTGTCATATAAAACCACTCCCGCTGCCACAAACTGGACACCTCCGGGAAGGAACCCTCTGGCCAAGGAGCCTTGGCGCTTTTGCTTATTACGGCACCTCCACACTCTGAGTGCCGCCCCAAGATCACCTTCGGCTTCACATTGAAGGTCTTGAGCCACAGGCCGAAGTGTGGGGTAATGCGGAGGAAGGCCTCACACACGACGATGAACGACAAGATGTGAAGGAGGGAATCCGGGGCCAGATCATGGAAATCCAGCCCATAATAGAACATGAGCCCCCTAACAAAGGGATCCAGAGCGAGGCCTAGCCCTCGGAGGAAGTGAGAGATGAACACAACACTCTCGTTGGGTTCGGGAGTGGGGATGACCTGCCCTCGAGCGGGCTGCCTGTGCGAGATTTCGGCGGTCAGATACCTGGCCCCTCTCAGCTTCTTGATGTCATCCTCTGTGACAGAGGGAGGCATCCACCAACATTGGAGGTTGGACCCGGACATGGTTGAAGGTCCGAAGCGCCTGACCTAAGCCTTGGGTGTTGGAACTCGGGGCGGGGGAAGGATTCTATTGAGCACGAGAGGGAAAAGGACAGACCTTGGCCTCTTTATAAAGAGGGTGAATATCAAGCGTCCTCCTCGTAGCCGTTTTGGACTTGCCTAAAATCGAGGAGTCATACCAACGGGCACGAGTGGGTTACCCACGTCCGTATTGATGAGAATCCCGTAATAAGGGGGACATGATCTCTGCTTTAACAAGACGTGTCAAGAAAACCGCCTCGCGATATATGCGGTGCTGGTTGAGAAAAATGGTTCGAATAATGACCGGGCTATGACATGATGTCATGCTGTCAAACGTGTCAGCAGATTGGATTTGTGGAAATATTATTCTCACTACGGTGGTATGTGGAACTTGTTTTGCAGAGCCGGACACTATCCTTGTGTTCAAAATCTTCTATGGAGTATTCGGAGGAGGAACCCGCCTTGCAATGCCAAAGACAAGATTGGATCTGGCCTCCATGGCGTGGGAGGGGCGAGATCCCCTCCGAGATTGGATCTGTCTCTCTGTCTCTCTCTCTGTTTTTGCGTTCTCAGATTCTACCCTTTCACCGTTTTATATTCCCGGAGATCTGTAACTCCGATTGGGCTGAAATTTTAACATGATCTCTACCCGGATATTACCTTTCTTGCAGCGAAAGAAGGGAATCAACCGCCTTACAGGGTGGCCACGAGGGTCAGGGGTGCGCCCCCTGCCTCGTGGCCCCCTTGGGCATCGTCTCACGTGGATTTTTCTTCCCAAAAATCACATATATTCCAAAAAAATCTCCGTCAGTTTTATCCCGTTTGGACTCCGTTTGATATGGATTTACTGTGAAACAAAAAACATGCAACAAATAGGAACTGGCACTGGGCACTGGATCAATATGTTAGTCCCAAAAATATTATAAAAAGTTACCAAAAGTATATGAAAGTTGTATAATATTGGCATGGAACAATAAAAAATTATAGATACGACGGAGACGTATCATTGTCATCTCGCCAACTATACCGCTTAGTGATAAAGTAAAGCAATTACATGGCGATTGCATTTCATACAATAAAGCGACAACCATATGGCTTCTGCCAGTTGCTGATAACTGTGTTACAAAACATGATTATCTCATACAACAATTTATATAATCACGTCTTGACCATATCGCATCACAACATGCCCTGCAAAAAGAAGTTAGACGTCCTCTACTTTGTTGTTGCAAGTTTTACGTGGCTGCTACGGGCTTAGCAAGAACCGTTCTTACCTACGCATAAAAAAACCACACTGATTTTTCATCAAGTGTGCTCTTTTAACCTTCAACAAGGACCGGGCGTAGTCACACTCAATTCAACTAAAGTTGGAAAAACAGACACCCACTTGCCACCTGTGTGCGAAGCAAGTTGGTAGAACTAGTCTCATGAACGCGGTCATGTAATGTCAGGCTGGGCCGCTTCATCCAACAATATCGCCGAATCAAAGAATGGCATGCTGATAAGCAGTATGACTATTATCGCCCACAACTCTTTGTGTTCTACTCGTGCATATAACATCTACACATAGACCTGGCTCGAATGCCACTTTTGGGGAACACAGTATTTCAAAAGAATTCCTAAGATCACGCAAGATCTATCTAGGAGATGCATAGCAACGAGAGGGGAGAGTGTGTCTATGTACCCTCATAGACCGAAAGCGGAAGCGTTAAGCAACGCGGTTGATGTAGTCGAACGTCTTCGCGATCCAACCGATCAAGTACTGAATGTCCAACACCTTCATGATTTGCACATGTTCAGCTCGCTGACGTCCCTCGAACTCTTGATCCAGCTGAGGTCGAGGGAGAGTTTCGTTAGCACGACGGCATGGTGACGGTGATGATGAAGTTACCGGTGAAGGGCTTCGCCTAAGCATTGCAACGATATGACCGAGGTGTGTTTCTGTGGAGGGCGGCACCGCACACGGCTAAGAGAAACTTTGGTGTGTCTTTGGGGTGCCCCCTCCCACATATATAAAGGGGGGAGGGAGGAGTAGGCCGGCCAAGGGGAGGAGGTGCGCCATGGGGGGGCAATCCTACTCCAAGTAGGATTCACCCTCCTTTCCTATTCCAACAAGGAGAAGGGGAAAGGTGAGGGTGGAAAGAAGGAAAGGGGGCCGACCCCCTAGTCCAATTCGGTTTGGGCAAGGCGGCGCGCGCCCTGCCTTGTCCTGCCTCCTCTCTTCCACCAATAGGCCCGGGAGGCCCAATAACACCCCCAGGGGGGGTCCGGTAACCTCCCGGTACTCCAGAAAATACCCAATACACCTCGGAACTATTCCTGTGTCCGAATATATACTTCCAATATATCAATCTTTATGTCTCGACCATTTTAAGACTCCTCGCCATGTTCGTGATCTCATCCGGGACTCCGAACTACCTTCGGTACATCAAAACACATAAACTCATAAGACCGATCGTCATCAAACGTTAAGCGTGCGGACCCTACGGGTTCGAGAACTATGTAGACATGACCGAGGAACTTCTCCGGTCAATAACGAATAGCGGAACCTGGATGCTCATATTGGCTCCTACATATTCTACGAAGATCTTTATCGGTCAAACCGCATAACAACATACGTTGTTCCCTTTGTCACCGGTATGTTACTTGCCCGAGATTCGGTCGTCGGTATCCCTAGTTCAATCTCGTTACCGGCAAGTCTCTTTACTCCTTCCGTAATGCAACATCCCGCAACTAACTCATTAGTCACTTTGCTTGCAAGGATTATAGTGATGAGCATTACTAAGAGGGCCCAGAGATACCTCTCCGAAACACGGAGTGACAAATCCTAATCTCGATCTATGCCAACTCAACAAACACAATCGGAGACACCTGTAGAGCATCTTTATAATCACCCAGTTACGTTGTGACATTTGATAGCACACAAGGTGTTCCTCCGGTATTCGGGAGTTGCATAATCTCATAGTCATAGGAACATGTATAAGTCATGAAGAAAGCTATAGCAATAAACTAAACGACCATAGTGCTAAGATAACGGATGGGTCTTGTCCATCACTGTCACATCCCTAGCTTCTGGTAATGCACTAGGCTAGACCTCTTGCTGCATCATGTTTAAATTCAAATGAAATTTGAATTGAGGAATTTTCAAAGCCTCAGAAACCTCTAAAAATAACCAACAATTAAATCTTCTCAAATGTGTCCAAGAAAATGTTCCTGATATCCTCTGGAAATATTGGCAAGAGGTAAAATCCAAACCAATATTTTTGGTGTCTCAGAAACATTTAATTTGGGCATTTGAATTAAATCAATAATTATTTGAATTGGATTTATATCTACTATTAAATAAATATAGGTCCAATAATTCTGAAATATTTTGTGGAGCATTGTTTTAATTCTTTTAGCTCCTAAAAATATTGTCAGAAGCAAAATAAATTGAATTGGTTTCAAAACCAAATTCAAAACAAACCTGCAAAATAGAAAACTGAAATAAAATAAAAAGAACAGAGCTTACCTGGGCCACTTACCGCAGCCTACCTGGCCCAGCCCCCCCCCCAGCCGGCCCAGCCCACCTCCCTCCTTGTCCTCTTCTTCCTCTGCCAGTAGGCAGAGGCGAGGCGTGGCGCGCGCCCGAAGAGCGCCGGCCACCTCCTGCTTCGCCGTGGCAGCCTCCCCGACTCCCTCGCGACGCCACGGAGCCGCCCTCGCCCCCTGCACCTCCCCTCTCTCCCCCTGGACCCCATTCCCTCTTCTGTTTCCCTCTCGCGCACACCACCGAGCGGAGCTCGCCGCCATCGTCGCCGTACCCATGACCACGGCCACCCCCTCTCCTCTTCCGACGTGCTCCCGAGCTCCTGCACCTCGCCGCCAACCCCCTCACCGAGCCACGTGACCGGAAGGGCCCCGAGCAGCCGCCATCGTCATCATCTCCGAGCTTCGGCCCCGGCGCCGTTCTCCGTCGAATTCGGCCACTCCGGCGCGCCCCCGAGCTCGCTGACCCTCCCTGCACGATCCCCGTGAGTCCCTGCTCTGTTTCCCCCTAACCCCAAGTTCGATTTCGAGCTCTAGCCGCCCCCTCTACCGGAGCCGAGACGCTCCGCCGCACGGACTCGTCGCCGGCGAAGCCCCGGTGACCAAATGGCCCCGCGCGTGCGTCCGTTGCACTCGCAACGACCCGTGGAGCAACGCTAGCGTGGCAGCTAGCTTGTTTGCAAGCCGCAGCACTAACCCCGCACCCACCCGAGCTCCGGCCGCCGCCTCGGGCTCCACTCCGGCGGACTCCGTCCACCCCCGCACCTCCCATTGGCCCCCCTAGGTGCGCACGGGCACGGGCTACCTTCTGGTGCCCTTCGCGCGTCCAGCCGTCGCCCGTAGCGCAACCCCGGTGAACTTCCGCCGCGTTCCGGGTCGCCGCCGGCCGAACTCCGGTGGCCAGTGACGTGGCTGGCTTAATTAGCCACTAATCACCGCTTTGTGACACTGACAGCTGGGCCCCATGCCCTTAATTAACCACAGCTTAAACTTCTGTTAGTTTAGATTAATCACAGTGGCCCCACACGTCAGCTTTGACCATGCTGACGTGGCCTTTGACCCGGCCCCACCTGCCATTGACACTAAACAGCCCTGGGTCACTGACCAGTGGACCCCACTGGTCAGGTTTGACCTGGAGGCGCCCTGTTGACCTGCTGACGTCAAGGTGATGACATGCTGACGCCATAATTCATTTTCTGGAATTATTTTAATTCTAAATAATCAGAAAATTCCAGAAAATTGTAAAAACTTCTAAAAATCATAGAAATTCAACCGTAACTCCAAATTAAATAATTTATATATGAAAAATTATCAGAAAAATTCAAGGAATCCATCTGTACCATTTTCATGCATGCTAGAACAACTTATAGCTGCTGTTTAGCACAAATCAAATAAAGGGCATTTAAATAACCATATATGGAGTTTGAATTTGAATCTTGTATTCAAACCAACTTCATTTAATCTGTTGCTAGTTGCATTAGCCCAAAACACATTCATATTGCCATGTCATGAGCATGCATCATATTGTGCATTGCATTGATTGTATTTCTTCTTTGTTGCCGGTATCTGTTCCCTCCCAGTAGAGGATGTTCCGACGTTGTGATCGTTGACACTGATGAAGACTCAATGTTATCTTCAGAAGTGCCAGGCAAGCAAAACCCCCTTGTCCATTCCGATACAATCCTACTCTCTCGCTCCTGCTCTCTTTTACTGCATTAGGACAACAACGACATATTTGTTACTTGCTGCGGTAGCTGAACCCCTTTATCCTCTGCATGACCTGTCATTCCACAGTAATTAGATGAAACCCACTAGCATGAGTAGGAGTTGTTTGAGCCCTGATGTGCCTACTCATTCATGCTTGTTTGTCATGCCTGCTACTGCTTAGAGTTGAGTCAGGTCTGATTCATCGGGGATGAATCAGAGGTGTGTGAACATGTCCTACTGTGTGTGAGCTAAGTGTGTGAACACGATTTGGTAAAGGTAGCGGTGAGAGGCCATGTAGGAGTACATGGTGGGTTGTCTCATTGCAGCCGTCCTCAGGAACTGAGTTCTGTGTTTGTGATCCATGATTCAGCTACTACCACGCATTGGGCCCGAAACCAATGGACCCTCTCGGCTTCTTAATCACCCTTGTCCTCTGTCCAGGAGTTGCAAGTAGTTTCTGGTGTTTGTAGTATGCTGGAGGCCGTGCGCAGCGCTGACCGTAGGGGTGGGCTGTGATGCGGTAGGCACGTGGCACGGTGTACCGGGCGCCCGTTTGGTGTCTCGGGAACCCTGTTCACATCGTTTGGGGCTGTGAGCGAAACTCCGGCCGGATCTCCTCATGGATGGAACCCGAATAGGCGATAAACCTGGACTAGAGACTTGAGTGTTTAGGTAGGCCGTGGCCGACACCCACGTTGGGCTTCCGCTTGAAGGTTGCCGAGTACATGTCGTGTAAACGGCGGTAAGTGGTGAGAGCGTGTGTGAAGAAGTACACCCCTGCAGGGTTAACCTAATCTATTCGAATAGCCGTGTCCACGGAAAAGGACCTCTGGGTTGCTTATATCAGTTCATAGACAAGTGAAAGTGGATACTCTAAAATACGCAAGATAAGCGTGAGTGCTATGGATGGCGTTCTCGTAGGGAGACGGGAGCGGATCCATAGTGGGGTATTGGTTGGTGAATATGTGGACTCGTGTGCGCCACCTCAAAGAGTTACATTGCAGTCGTAGTTTAGGATAGCCACCGAGTCAGAGCTGGCTTGCTGCAGTTAAACCCCACCACCCCTTTGTTGATAATGATGCATATGTAGATAGATCTGATGTAAGTCTTGCTGGGTACATTTGTACTCACGTTTGCCTATTTTATGTTTTGCAGAGAGACTTCAGTCTCACTAGTATTTCCGCGTGGTCTTCGACGTTTAGCTTGTTACCTCAGCTACGATCTTGTGCCTCGGCAGGATTTGGTAGATAGTCAGGCTTCTCAGCCTTTTTCATTTATAGATGTCTGTACTCAGACATGATAGCTTCCGCTTGTGCTTGATTTGTATGCTCTGAATGTTGGGTCATGAGACCCATGTTTGTAATATCTCGCTCCTCGGAGCCTATTGAATAGATTACTTGAGTCATAGAGTCATGTTGTGATGCCATGTTGTATTTGCACATATCGAGCATATTGTGTGTATGTTATTGAAATGCTTGGTATGTGTGGGATCTGACCATCTAGTTGTTTATCTTTAGTAGCCTCTCTTACGGGGAAATGTCTCCTAGTGTTTCCACCGAGCCATGGTAGCTTGCTACTGCTCCGGAACACTTAGGCTGGCCGGCATGTGTCCTTCTTCGTTCCTGTGTCTGTCCCTTCGGGGAAATGTCACGCGGTGAATACCGGAGTCCTGTTAGCCCGCTACAGCCCGGTTCACCGGAGTCCTGCTAGCCCAGTGCTACAGCCTGGATTCACTCGCTGATGACCGACACGTTCGATGCTGGGTCATGGATGCCTGTCCCTGTAAGTCTGTGCCGCTTTGGGTTTACGACTAGCCATGTCAGCCCGGGCTCCTTATCATATGGATGCTAGCGACACTGTCATATACGTGTGCCAAAAGGCGCAAACGGTCCCGGGCAAAGGTAAGGCGACACCCGTGGGAATACCGTGCGTGAGGCCGCAAAGTGATATGAGGTGTTACATGCTAGATCGATGTGGCATTGAGTCGGGGTCCTGACAGCGTTGGTATCAGAGCTTGACTGCCTGTAGGATTACCAAGCCAAACTGGTCGAAGTTGAGTCTAGAAATTCTTTAGTTATATAAGGGAATTGATTGTGGGATGGAACGTAAGGCTCTTTTTATTCCTTATACCTTATGCCCTTCTGATCTGAGTCATCTTCTCTTCTACGGGGATTAAGAACTAGGCTATCTCTTCTTTCTATTAGGATCACGTGTTACTAATCAGTAGACTTATAAGTTTGTTGGATTTAAGCCTCAGTTCAGTTTCTACCTCTGTATGTTAATTGTTGATCTCGAAACCTTGATATTGTGCTTCTGAGTGGTTATGCCACCATTTTTGTGAATGTCTCAAATCTTTTCTGAGCATTTACAGCCGTTATGCTGTCCGAGTCATCCCAGGTTTCTAAGTAGTCTGATGCATTTGCAAATCCTTTCTTCCCGTTTCAATGTTCCCATGGGCCAGATTAACCACACTAATCAGTAAGTTGAGGTACTCCGTTACCTTGACATATATGTTGGAGATATTATTATGATCCTAGGTGTCTTAGGGGATCATCTAGTAATTTAGCCATGATTTGTGTTCCCAGTGTGATGATTCTGGCCATCATTCTCGAAAGCATCCTGTGATGCTACTTAGTAGTAGGTATTCTACTCCTTGAGCTTTGAACCCGAGATTCACTCTACTTACTTCATGTTGATAGTGTTTGCTAGTTCCTTCAGGATATTAGTAACTTTGCGATAGTCCTCGAGGTCCGTGGTATTTCCTTCTTCCAAATACTATGAACCGCTTATGGCAGATGTTTATTGGATCAAAATATCACAATTAGAGTACTCTTGAGGAGTTCTCCATTCATAAATCGTGACTCTGCCAGTTCTACCTTTCTGCATGGGTTATCCGGAAGAAACATGTTGAACTTGGTTCGACATACTAATCTATGCGTCCACAACTCAGAAAATTATATGATCCTTTGAGTTGATCTCTTTAGTTGCATTCTGACCCTCGTCTATCAATTGATAGTCAAGAGTATGCGTGCGTTCGTTTATCGATGCCTAATACTCTTGTGGTCCGTCAAGCCATTCTATCGCAGAATGACTAGGAGAAACAAACTCCAGTACCTCTTCCATATCCAGGATTGGGTCAAAGAAGTTGTGCCCCGCAGATCAAATTGCTAATCCAGCCTTTGATCCTGTTCTACCCTGAAGTATTACCATCTTTATATCGGGATTGTTATAGGAATTGCACACCATCCTATGAACTCTTGGTACAGTGATACTTCTTGCCATCATTGTTCATTCCTCGGTTCCGTGTTGTTGCAGCCGGAGTGCCGACAAGTGAATCATGATGTGTGAACTCAATACTCCTAGCAACCCCATTGCTTGGTAGTTAATGGACAATAATCTTATTCTTAGTATGTTGGTTATTGAATCACCATTCTAAGATTGATCGTGCTACCTAGTCTTTATTTCCTGGTGCACTCTTTGATTGATGAGTTAGGATTTTGTCAAGTCCTCACTCATTTGATCATATCATCTTGCTCTGAAAAGCAAGATTGTTCTCGAGCTTAGTAACATATCGGTGGTTCGTGATTTTCCGAATATCTTCTCGAAAGTATCACCAGGTTGTCGCCTGACTGTTATGTTAAGCTCGTGATCAAGTTGGTTTATCCTGTAAACCACCCTTTCTCCAAGAATCCGTGTTGGATACCCCTGAGCTAGTTGGTTAAGCTATGCATCAACTTGGAGAGTTGGAAGATAGAAGCTTGCCCGATTTAGTTCATCCAAAGGGATATTCTTGTGTAGTGTGTGTTGAAGAAAGATGATATCTTCATCGATTGGTCCTTGTGATCAGTTGCTGGACCTATTGTCTTATCAATCCTTTGATTTGAGTGTGGGCTATCGTCAAATCAAATCAGTACCAACGATGCTCGTAATGTTGTCTTATTTCGTGGTTGATCCCTCGAGCATACACCATTATATCTTTTAGGTCTGACCAATGCTATCACTTGTTCACTTAACTATGGAATTCCTTTTAAAAAGAAACCCAGATGAATTGTTGTTGTGCCCATTGACAACATCCTTGTCTTCTCCATAATTTTGCTGAACATTAAGCTAGTGTTGGAAACTTTTGAAAGCATTTGTTCATGCTAGCTCATGAAGCATATGTTTGGATGAAGGTAGTGACTTCCTTTAATTCATGTGCATCTGATGCAAGTTGCCGCCGTGGATTCGAGAAAGTCAATGTTGCTTTCTTTGGAATCATTCCAAATCAGTCATGCACACGTGCGAAGAATGCTGTGGTTTGAAGACTTGCAACCTTCAATCTATATGTATCCCTAGCACACCAAGCCACTGATTGATTTGTTCAAGGAGAAGGAGTTCCTCCATAAGAGCTAATCCGGACTTATGAAAGAACTTCGATATCCTCGCTGATGGTTCCCAACCTGAACTCGGTAGTGTTTTATTATAAGACTACTTTGTGGTCATGCTTGTCTTGGACAACGTGTTCACATGTTTGTAGCAGAACCAGCTCATGTTTTGGAGCTTGCTATCGTAGTTCATCTTCCGAGAATCTCGCAACGTCATCTCGTCGATTTGTGTTGCAAACTTTCGTTTTTCTTCCTAGACTCGATGAGTCTGGAATATCCTGACACCAACCAGATCTGAATCTCAGGCAGATATGATGGTTTGGAACATTTCCCAAGAACTATAATATTGGTCTCGCGATAACCGATAAAGTGGATGTCATGGCCAACACACCCAGCCGGAAGACCTGTTATTATAATATCTTGATTGATGAAGTTGGCCACCTTCCCATAAGGACTTCGTAGGATTTACTCTCTAGTTGTGCCTTATGATTTGTTGTGTTCCCGAAGTCCGACCTTTACTTGATGTTCTAGTTATCAAACCGTATCTATGAATGGGATACACTAGCACATCAAGGAGAACATTAGAAGCGGAGTGCTAAATGTCTCTCGGTCGATCATCCAGATTTTGTTCCTTGGCTTCGCTAAGGTGTAATCTGAGAAGGTGTTATCTTCCTTTGCATCTGCATCCTCCATCACCATTCATCATGGTAGTAAATTGTGTTACCGGACCCTTGACACGGATGTTGGTAAAACCTTGATGAATATGGAAATGCTCAAGTTCTTGAGAGCACGCACAAGCGCTACGTGTTATCATCGGCACTAGCTGGGATTGCCCCAGATTTCCTCGGTTATGCTATAACCACTCAAACAGTGAATTCACTCTCTATTGTTGGGTTCTTCCCTAGTTACCAGAATCGTTCCCAGCATTTGCATTTTGTTCCCAGCTTGCACCACCAATGTCCCTTCCATTTCCGGTGATAAGTAAATTCATCCATTGCGTTGTCTTCAACAAGGTAATCCACATCATCCAAGTTCGAGTATGCCATTCTACTGACCCCCTCCAAACGATCGCTCGAGAATTGCCTTAGGCTGGTTTAAAGAGTTTCAATGATCTTTGAATCAAAAGTAATTCTTTTTGCCACTTAAGGGGATATCTCTACGAGTCACCTTCCCTAAGGTGTATCGTTATGGTATCATGGCAACTCAACTCCTCGCTACGTTGACAATCGTTTACCACCTTCTTAAGCGTGAAATTGTGGTCTACCTAGTGAACCTTCGTCATCTGCTTCACTCCATTCCTATGGATGTGTATCTCGTGTCTCAACTCGAGAGATGGTTCTATGTCTCATTCCGTGAGTTAATCCTGAGTTGTTCGACCTTCGAGAAGATTGACCCTTCTAGAGTCTCCTTCCCTCCAGGCCATGTTGGCAGGATTTCTCAGAGCAAGACGACAAGGCAAAGATGGTGTTCAAATCAACGTTCATTTGAAGTGCAACCTGGATCGTGAAGATTGTACTAGTTTCCGCTTCCCCTTCATCCTACCCTACGCTTGAATCTCGAGACGAGATTCTTGTTTAGTGGGGGTGAGTTGTCACATCCCTAGCTTCTGGTAATGCACTAGGCTAGACCTCTTGCTGCATCATGTTTAAATTCAAATGAAATTTGAATTGAGGAATTTTCAAAGCCTCAGAAACCTCTAAAAATAACCAGCAATTAAATCTTCTCAAATGTGTCCAAGAAAATGTTCCTGATATCCTCTGGAAATATTGGCAAGAGGTAAAATCCAAACCAATATTTTTGGTGTCTCAGAAACATTTAATTTGGGCATTTGAATTAAATCAATAATTATTTGAATTGGATTTATATCTACTATTAAATAAATATAGGTCCAATAATTCTGAAATATTTTGTGGAGCATTGTTTTAATTCTTTTAGCTCCTAAAAATATTGTCAGAAGCAAAATAAATTGAATTGGTTTCAAAACCAAATTCAAAACAAACCTGCAAAATAGAAAACTGAAATAAAATAAAAAGAACAGAGCTTACCTGGGCCACTTACCGCAGCCTACCTGGCCCAGCCCCCCCCCCCCAGCCGGCCCAGCCCACCTCCCTCCTTGTCCTCTTCTTCCTCTGCCAGTAGGCAGAGGCGAGGCGTGGCGCGCGCCCGAAGAGCGCCGGCCACCTCCTGCTTCGCCGTGGCAGCCTCCCTGACTCCCTCGCGACGCCACGGAGCCGCCCTCGCCCCCTGCACCTCCCCTCTCTCCCCCTGGACCCCATTCCCTCTTCTGTTTCCCTCTCGCGCACACCACCGAGCGGAGCTCGCCGCCATCGTCGCCGTACCCATGACCACGGCCACCCCCTCCCCTCTCCGACGTGCTCCCGAGCTCCTGCACCTCGCCGCCAACCCCCTCACCGAGCCACGTGACCGGAAGGGCCCCGAGCAGCCGCCATCGTCATCATCTCCGAGCTTCGGCCCCGGCGCCGTTCTCCGTCGAATTCGGCCACTCCGGCGCGCCCCCGAGCTCGCTGACCCTCCCTGCACGATCCCCGTGAGTCCCTGCTCCGTTTCCCCCTAACCCCAAGTTCGATTTCGAGCTCTAGCCGCCCCCTCTACCGGAGCCGAGACGCTCCGCCGCACGGACTCGTCGCCGGCGAAGCCCCGGTGACCAAATGGCCCCGCGCGTGCGTCCGTTGCACTCGCAACGACCCGTGGAGCAACGCTAGCGTGGCAGCTAGCTTGTTTGCAAGCCGCAGCACTAACCCCGCACCCACCCGAGCTCCGGCCGCCGCCTCGGGCTCCACTCCGGCGGACTCCGTCCACCCCCGCACCTCCCGTTGGCCCCCCTAGGTGCGCACGGGCACGGGCTACCTTCTGGTGCCCTTCGCGCGTCCAGCCGTCGCCCGTAGCGCAACCCCGGTGAACTTCCGCCGCGTTCCGGGTCGCCGTCGGCCGAACTCCGGTGGCCAGTGACGTGGCTGGCTTAATTAGCCACTAATCACCGCTTTGTGACACTGACAGCTGGGCCCCATGCCCTTAATTAACCACGGCTTAAACTTCTGTTAGTTTAGATTAATCACAGTGGCCCCACACGTCAGCTTTGACCATGCTGACGTGGCCTTTGACCCGGCCCCACCTGCCATTGACACTAAACAGCCCTAGGTCACTGACCAGTGGACCCCACTGGTCAGGTTTGACCTGGAGGCGCCCTGTTGACCTGCTGACGTCAAGGTGATGACATGCTGACGCCATAATTCATTTTCTGGAATTATTTTAATTCTAAATAATCAGAAAATTCCAGAAAATTGTAAAAACTTCTAAAAATCATAGAAATTCAACCGTAACTCCAAATTAAATAATTTATATATGAAAAATTATCAGAAAAATTCAAGGAATCCATCTGTACCATTTTCATGCATGCTAGAACAACTTATAGCTGCTGTTTAGCACAAATCAAATAAAGGGCATTTAAATAACCATATATGGAGTTTGAATTTGAATCTTGTATTCAAACCAACTTCATTTAATCTGTTGCTAGTTGCATTAGCCCAAAACACATTCATATTGCCATGTCATGAGCATGCATCATATTGTGCATTGCATTGATTGTATTTCTTCTTTGTTGCCGGTATCTGTTCCCTCCCAGTAGAGGATGTTCCGACGTTGTGATCGTTGACACTGATGAAGACTCAATGTTATCTTCAGAAGTGCCAGGCAAGCAAAACCCCCTTGTCCATTCCGATACAATCCTACTCTCTCGCTCCTGCTCTCTTTTACTGCATTAGGACAACAACGACATATTTGTTACTTGCTGCGGTAGCTGAACCCCTTTATCCTCTGCATGACCTGTCATTTCACAGTAATTAGATGAAACCCACTAGCATGAGTAGGAGTTGTTTGAGCCCTGATGTGCCTACTCATTCATGCTTGTTTGTCATGCCTGCTACTGCTTAGAGTTGAGTCAGGTCTGATTCATCGGGGATGAATCAGAGGTGTGTGAACATGTCCTACTGTGTGTGAGCTAAGTGTGTGAACACGATTTGGTAAAGGTAGCGGTGAGAGGCCATGTAGGAGTACATGGTGGGTTGTCTCATTGCAGCCGTCCTCAGGAACTGCTCCGGAAATGTCTCCTAGTGTTTCCACCGAGCCATGGTAGCTTGCTACTGCTCCGGAACACTTAGGCTGGCCGGCATGTGTCCTTCTTCGTTCCTGTGTCTGTCCCTTCGGGGAAATGTCACGCGGTGAATACCGGAGTCCTGTTAGCCCGCTACAGCCCGGTTCACCGGAGTCCTACTAGCCCAGTGCTACAGCCTGGATTCACTCGCTGATGACCGACACGTTCGATGCTGGGTCATGGATGCCTGTCCCTGTAAGTCTGTGCCGCTTTGGGTCTACGGCTAGCCATGTCAGCCCGGGCTCCTTATCATATGGATGCTAGCGACACTGTCATATACGTGTGCCAAAAGGCGCAAACGGTCCCGGGCAAAGGTAAGGCGACACCCGTGGGAATACCGTGCGTGAGGCCGCAAAGTGATATGAGGTGTTACATGCTAGATCGATGTGGCGTTGAGTCGGGGTCCTGACAATCACATCATTCTCTAATGACGTGATCTCGTTCATCAAATGACAACACATGTCCATGGCTAGGAAACTTAACCATCTTTGATTAACGGGCTAGTTAAGTAGAGGCAAACTATGGACACTTTGTTTGTCTATGTATTCACATCTGTATTAAGTTTTCGGTTAATACAATTCTAGCATGAATAATAAACATTTATCTATTGGGGAACGTAGTAATTTCAACATTTTCCTACGCACACGCAAGATCATGGTGATGCATAGCAACGAGAGGGGAGAGTGTTGTCTACGTACACTCGTAGACCGAAAGCGGAAGCGTTAATACAACGCGGTTGATGTAGTCGTACGTCTTCATGGCCTGACCGATCAAGCATCGAAACTATGGCACCTCCGAGTTCTAGCACACGTTCAGCTCGATGACGATCCCCGGGCTTTGATCCAGCAGAATGTCGGGGAAGATTTCCATCAGCACGATGGCGTGGTGACGATCTTGATGTTCTACCGTCCCAGGGCTTTACCTAAGCATCGCTACAATATTATCGAGGATTATGGTGGAGGGGGGCACCACACATGGCTAAGAGATCAATGATCAATTGTTATCTATGGGGTGCCCCCCTGCCCGTGTATATAAAGGAGCAAGGGGGAGGAGCTGCGGCCAGGCAAGGGGCGTGCCAGGAGGAGTCCTACTCCTACCG